>NW_010385504.1:0-881 GCF_000414095.1 Morus notabilis
GGTGGAAAATACTTCTCTAGCATGCACAAGGTCATCACCAACTCTGATTATAGTGTATTCAACGTCATTGGATCTACTACCTTGGAACATATGGAGTTGAAGAAGTATCAAAACTTAGTAAGTGCAAATCTGACCTCCTTTGTAAGAATATCATACAAAGCAAGTGGCAACAGTTGTTACATCAAAGTATGACAATCATGTGTCTTCATGTCATTCAGCTTCAATTGTTTAACTGACACCAAGTTCTTGAAGTTGGATGAATACCCTTCTGGAACTTTGACAGAAGCAAGCCATTCACAGAATTACTTCCTCTCTTGTCTCAATAATGTGTACTTAACTGGAGGTAAGTAAGCGCAGGAGCCTCTTTTCTCAGGAGCCAAGTCACCTCTAATGTTCAATTTCATAAGATCCAACAGTGCATTGAGGTCGTCTTTAGTTTTAGGGGTATGTCAAGTAGTGTGCCAACTATCGACTCACATACATTTTTCACAATATGCATGACATCTAAGCATGGTGAATTAAAAATGAACTCTAATATGGAAGATCGAAGAAAATTAACTTTTTCTTCCAAGTTCTGATCACTGGCTAGTATTTGTTCCTTTCTTCTTCCTTAATACCACTTTTACGTTCCTGACCATCTCAAACACTTGTTTACCTGTCAAAGGTCTTGGAAGTGATCTTTCTTATGTTTTACCATTAAAACTTTTCTTTGATTGCGGTATCCATGATTCATAGGGAAGAATCTCCTATGGCCATCGTACACCATCTACTTTCCATGTTTCAACCGAATCGAAGATTTCTTTGTTATGTAAACAGGGCAACCTATGGAACTCTTAACCGAGTACCCAGATAGGTTTCCATATGTGGGGAAGTCATTAATG
>NW_010385505.1:0-879 GCF_000414095.1 Morus notabilis
ACCATTGTGGCGTTGATTAATAGGCAAACTTGTTCTTTGTCTCACTTTGGAGACCCTGGCAAGAGAACTTGACAAGACTTCACTCACTTCACTCTGTGAATGGTAACTGTAACGGGCTGCGGGGTTAGATCTCTCTCTCTCTCCTCTCTCTCTCTTCTTATGTCACTTTGTCAACCAGAAAGCTTCATGGGATTTTTGACATTTAGCGAAGTGTGGTTGAAAAATGGCCTAGGCCCCACTTGCAAACCAAGGGGAAAAAAAGGCAGAAAGTGTGATGGAATTCAACAATAATCACCACTACTACAACCCCAAAACTGGGCTTTGATTCCTTCAATCTTCAAAATCCGTCCTTTTTGGTGGTTTTTAAGGAAAGATACAGAATTCCAATATTTTGATAAAGTATCAGCACCAAAAATAAAATAAAATAAAATAGTTCCATTATTTTGGAGAGCATTATTTTAGCTTTCCCTTTGGACTTGGACTTGCGTAGGATCCAAGTCCTTTCCCATTCATTCTTGGCCTCTTTTTTTTTCACTTTTTATCTTCTCTTCACCAAAAATCTTTACCTGACTTTCTTGTAAAACAGAGAAAAAGAAAAGCTGAGTAATTTGCAGGATATGGAGGTTAATATCTTTTTCTGTGGTTTAATGATTTTCTAATGACTGTTCATTCATGGGAATTGGAGAGTTTATCTGATCTGGGATTCATCAGATTCTTCTTGTCTCTTCAGATTCTTAATTTTTTGGAGGTGGGGTTTCTGACACCTGATGTTATCTATCTCTTGCTTCATTTCCTTTCTTATCATCAATTGAAAAATCATATCCAGAAATTTATCTAGTTGGAAGATTCCTCTCTTGCTTTTATTTATTTCTTTTTTTT
>NW_010385506.1:0-881 GCF_000414095.1 Morus notabilis
CTTTTAGTTTTGATTATTATATTTCTAAATGTTTAATTACTTTCTTAATCATGTTTAACCTCTGAACGAGCCTCCACATCACGAACCCCTATTTTGGGGCGTGACAAGACTTGGTATCAGAGCCTTAGGTTTAGAAGCCCTAAGATTGTACATACATGTGTGACATTAGGAATCCACTAAACAGTCTAGTTTCTCTAAACAGGATTGTACATACATGTGTGATTAACGTAGGTTAGTTAATCAACCGGCACCACAAAATGAGGAATTCATGGATGCCATGTATGCCGCTTTCCAAGGAATGGCCACCCGAGCTCAGAATGAGCGTCCAACTGGAGATAGAAAGCAAAGTTATTTTTGTGAATTTAGCCATGGACTTATCCCTACATTCAACAGTGAGGGAGGACCCCAGGAGGCAAAATATTGGTTTGACTCCATAGTAAAATACCTAAACACCATGGGAATACCGGAGGAATACTGGGTGGAATTCACGGTGTATAAGCTGGAAGGCCAAGCGAGTACTTGGTGGAAGCAAGTAAGGAGAAGACATGATGTGGCGGGGATGACTTGGGATCAGTTTGAAGCCTTCTTCAATGAACAATACTTCCCTCAAAGTTATCGGGATGAAAAGGCAATGAATTTTATGTCCTTGCAACAAGGTGATATGTCGGTGAGGGAATATGATGCTAAATTCAATGACTTATCCCGGTTTGTGCCATCTTTGGTGGAGTCTGAACACCTGAAAAGCCTTAAATTTGAGAAAGGTCTTAAGAACTCGATAAGGAGGCCATTGGTGGCTTTAAGGATTCAAAATTTCTGAGAACTGGTGGCTGTCACTACAAGCGTGGAGCAAGATAACCAAGCTTACCATCAAAACAGAGAAA
>NW_010385507.1:0-881 GCF_000414095.1 Morus notabilis
GATTTTTTTTCTTAAGCATGTTTTCTAATAGCTAGTATACTAGTGGGTTACCCGTACCATTGCACGGATGTATATTTGTCTATGATACTCAAAAGTTGGTACAAAATTGGGTATATAATGACACAGTTCAGTTTGCAAGCTATATACATTTATTTACATATTTGAGTGCCTATATATATACATATATTTATTCCTCTTTAGTTTTTTTCTTTGTTTCGTCGGAGCCGCAATAAAAATATACAGAAAAAAGAAAGATTAGTTATTAATAAATGATAATGAATAATAATAAATTTGTTTACATTTAAGGAAATAATTATTTTAATATGTAACGTATAGTATTACCTAATTGGTTTTCATTTTTTTTGAGGAACTGATTGAAGAAGCAGATTCAGGTTGCGTTGAAAGAGGTGGATGGTGAAGACTGTAATAGTAATAAATATTAATATATTATAAACAATGCTTTATTAACATTAAAAAAAAGGATAAGATGTGAATAATAGCTTACTTTGGTGGTTTCGAAATTGATGGGGTTGTTCTTGAAGATGTTGATGTTGTTGAAGGCAAGCACAATAGAGGTTCATCATCGTTGAAAGTTTTTAAAATGATTTTGTCGATGAAAGCACTTCGATTACGAAATTGTATAATGAATATCTTTGACATTCCTCTAATTTGTTCTAAAATGGGAAGAATCGTATAAGGGTCAATGTATCTTTCCTCATAAGTGTAGAGCAAACTTTATTTATGAGTGATTGAACAGTTTTGTTGAACATGATTGAACATGACTGCGTTTGTTCTTCCTATGTTATCTTCTATGCGTACATTAATTTTGTACATGTTTATAAAAATTTTAATTTGTTTAACTATAAATTTTTTTTTTTTTT
>NW_010385508.1:0-882 GCF_000414095.1 Morus notabilis
TATATATATATATATAACACATGCGTATTATATGATGTTTTATGCGGTTTGGTGTAATGGGTTATTGGGAAAATTTATTTGGGAGGTTGGTGATTGAGTTAGTTTGAGCTAATGGAAGGAATTTTGTTGTTGTGATTTGGGCTTGTTTGAAATGCGTTTTTATGTTTTTTTGATCCGTGTTTAAACTTTTGTTGTTTTAGATTAATGTTACAAAAATACTAGTTAGGGAGAATCATCACAGAGGCGCCACGGACTTTTTCATTTTTTGGTGGAACAAGAAGTGGGATGGAAATAATGTAGCTCCGAAGGAGCTATAGATAATATGTATAATTCAAGATATTAGTTGAAGATATTGGAGACTTTTTCAGTTGTAATCTGTTCATGGCAATTTGGTTACTTATTTGATATTTGAGAAGACAGTTTAAACTCTGAACTGTTCAAATCTGGCATTCTGGTAAAATACCGTACATAAGAAACTTTGATCAGTTTTGAAAGTTAAAGATTGGAAGAAGGGCAGAAGTAGGAGAATTTTGGGACTTGTCATTTTGATTATGAAGCTCTCCAACCATAAGAATGTAAAATATAATCCGCATGTTTTTCTTTTTTGCTAGAGAGTACGGTAAAAATTTTTATTTGATTTTGCTTCAGTCTTCGTTTCATGTAGTACACGTTGACAAGAAATAATTCTTTCTTTCATTCATTCTTCATTATACACCAAAAGTTCTTAACTTTTCATATGTTAAAAGTCCATATACTTTATGCATACAGAAAGTCACTTTTATGTCTCCTATTCAACCCTCTTTGAATGCTTTCACTGGGAACTGCTATTTTGCTCTATTTGATTGTTGTCACACGTTAGTTATACTTATCAGACTTGGACTT
>NW_010385509.1:0-882 GCF_000414095.1 Morus notabilis
AATAAGGTCGTAGTCACAACTCACAAGTGAGTCAAAAGTTGTAAATGCCCTTGGATTATCACTTACACTGTCAAACCTCGTGGAGATTTGTTACCTTCTAATCATATTGTATAATACCATGAAGACTTTCAGTGCTGCACTAACAATAATAATTAATAACAACAATTAAAAATGCAACCCAAGTCTAACAAAATAGAAATGAAAAGAAAATAAAAGGGCTGAAGAGCCGGAAAGTGTTTTTTTTTTCTTCATCATCATTAAATGGACAAGTTTTGACGAAAAAAGAGAAACAAATGTTAGGACGTGTAGATCGTTTAGATCTGGAGGCTCCTAAATTCAGTAATCAAAGCAGCTAATTAAAGTTTGTCATGAAATGCATGTAAGGTCTGTTATGACATCTGAATCGTCTTTAATATATTAGACCACTTTTAATGTAAATATTAATACTAATTAGATATTTAGCATCTAAAAATATAATATATTATGTTATTTTTATTTTTGTTTTAATACATAATACTATTAAAATACAAATCTATATTTTTTTATAATTATTAAGTTTTAAAAATTGTAAAAGTAAATATTTATTTTTAAAATAAATAAAAAATGTAAAAGTTACAATAATTACATGAAAAAATAAATATTTCAACTAATTGTAATAAAATGTTAAATTTCTCATATACTATATTTATTGAGAAATTTATCATAAAATATTACATATATGAGATTTTACACAACAAATAATATTACATTAAAGAGTATTTTTAAGATTTAAATACTAAATTTATAATTGACATATCAATTATAATATTATATTAAAAAAATACTCTTTGCATTCTAACTAAGTCTTATTTAAGTAGGGTTCGGCTGTCTAATACTTTTAAA
>NW_010385510.1:0-880 GCF_000414095.1 Morus notabilis
AAAAAAAAAAAAAGGGCAAACACTGAATGTTATTATTTAATGTCGCCAAAAACCCAATTTGGGCCGAAAAAGAAGGTGCTAAGCATGCTAGCTCAAAAGATGGGGCTCTTTATAAGTTTTAAGCATACGGAATTATGAGTCATATCCTAACACCCCACCATTTCTAAACTTGTGAAATCTCGCCATGTTCTAAAGTATCTAACCGGTTCACAAAACCAAAATTTTTTTTTAACGGAAAACTTCATTGATAAATTAACACAAATAGTCACAAATGACCATAATCTATAAGGGACAACTCCAGATATTGACTGGATCCGCCAGTAAAGATAGATGAAGCATAAAGGCGAATATAAGTGTTGAGGCCTAATGAAAAAAAACCTACTCTGCAGAAACAAAATCGAACACGACCAAAGCCCTTAACAAGAGCTACTACAATCAACTAATAAAATCAGTCGGCTGAGACTAAACCTCTAATACTGGGGACACAAGCAAAGTGGCCTAAAAATAAATCTAAGTGTGAACAAATACGCACACCGTCTATAACCAACTCAGACGGGTAGAACACATAAACAAAATCGAAATGTAGGAAAACCACATCCATAATTACAATACATAAACTTGGCAAAAACAAGGCCTTTAAGGCATGTTTGGTACACTATATAAGTACTCTGTATTGTATTGCTCAATAATAATGCAATGTTTGGTGACATTTATACATTGTATAATATAATACGAGATTCAAAATTAATACAAATTGAAGTGTGATATCTAATATGGAAAAAAACCTATGTACTAGATCATATTATGTAATTTAACTTAAAATACCATATTAAAAACACATTAAATATTTCACAAATATCAAGGCTCGGCATTGGGTTTT
>NW_010385511.1:0-882 GCF_000414095.1 Morus notabilis
AAGCCCTAGTACGATCTGTAATCCTTATGAAGCTCTCAACAGTAGTGGCAACTGTTAGCTAGACTTCTGGCACAACAATTTTTAAATACCTAGTTCACAAGTCAATCTAACTATAAATACACTCACGTAGCAAGCTATACCCTCAGAGTATATGGTCCAAAAAAAAACAAAATACACCTTGGCATGGATGAACAATGCATAAAAACTGTCGAGAGAACTCGACCATGGAATTGTAAAGAACCCATCGGCTCTAAAAACTGAATCAAAAAGAGCATTTAGAGTTACTTCCGAAACATATTAACATTTGCTCAAATTCAAAACAGTCATCAAACCTGCTGGTATTTGTTCTCCAGTGAAATAATCTGATCACTAAAGTCCAGCCCAGTCTCATTTGCCATCTTCCGAACCTGAAAGAGTAATTTGTTCAGTTATAGCAAAAACTCCGCAAATTTTCAAATTCTCAAACAAACAAACAGCTAGCAAAGAAAAAGAACCGGTATGCTTACATCAATGATTTTCCTTTCAAGAGCAACGAGAGGCTTCTCGAACTCCAAAGTAACGGGTTTGGGCTTCTCCTTTAGAGGCTTGAAGCTAGATAGATGAGTGAGAACTCCACCTTTGACATTCGGATCAGGATCCTGGGGCCACGGATGGTCATGCTTCTTCACTTTTCTAATCTTCGCCGAAACGCTGAAATCCTTCCTCCTAGCGCCCAATCGCGCTCTCCCTAGGGCTTTCAATGGAACGCCTCTAACGCCGTTACTCGAGCTCCGGAGAAGATCCGAAGCCGATGTTCCGGCGAAAGTGACCGGAGAATGAGATATCGAAGCCATTCTCCAAACTCCAAAGCTAATTGCCCCAGATTCTTAACCAAATCCTTCA
>NW_010385512.1:0-882 GCF_000414095.1 Morus notabilis
AAATGAAATGATTAAAAAAGAGATCTACGATATATTACAAAAATCAATCAATACTCGTGCATCGTTATCTATCCAAAATAATTTCAGGGCCCAAAAATTAGGTCAAAGATAAGTAGACGTAATTGTAAACGTAATTTAAACATAAACCGGCGTGTAAATTATGCCGGGTATTAATTTTAAAGTCCATTTATTTGTACATATACCATTTTATGTGTAAATTACGCTTATATTTCTCATGAGAATTGTATATTTGAATACCAACTCTTCAAAAGCGTATTCCCATAATTCACCCGAAAACGACGCGCCCCAATGGTAGGGCCCATGATAGGAGCTTGGGATGACATCTGGGTTTGAGTTTTTTGAGTGGGTCCAACCAACTGTTTAAGCCGCAAAGAGGGTGAAGCAATAATTTAAGTACAATATTATAAAATATTATAAAATATCGATAGTATTTACCGCCACTTATTAATAGAATATGAATATTAAAAAATTTAAAAATGAGATTTATTTTTTATTAATAATAGTGTTTAACATTAGTAATATTGCTTAGCATTTTTTAATAACTAAATAGGGATTCTAAATAAAAAATAAAAAATAACTAAATAGTATATGCAGTGTACGTCTCTTTAAACTCCATCAGCAGCACAAGCGACTGTCCCCACATCATTTGCCACCCGCTTCCTTTTCATGGGCCCACAACCTGGCACGTTCTGTCCTCTGACGGGCCCACTGTCACTTCATTGCTGGATAAGAAAGAAGCAAGGCCCACAAACTCTCCCTCGATCAATGACAACTTGGGCCACCCCAGCCCCAAAAATGACAATCTACAAATAAGGAAGAAAGCAAGTAGATAGCATGGGCCTGAAAAACTTTGTCCATAAC
>NW_010385513.1:0-883 GCF_000414095.1 Morus notabilis
AATTTTTATATTTAATAATAACTATCAAAAGAAATGTAACTATTAAAAAAAACTCATTCATATATAAATATATATTAGTATTTCATTGTCTAATTAATTTGTTACAACAGTTGAAAACTATGGATAACTATACTTTCCGTTTTTGCTCACAGAAACCTATGGATAACCCCTTCACATAAATTCATAATATATATAAATAAATATTACACTGACAGAAAAAACTCTGACCCACCTTATACTTATTATCGGACATTATGTCTGTCCAGCTAGCCTTCCACTAATCCTCAAGCACCTTCCAAATAATAATCATGAAGAAAGGCCAAAAAAGAAGAGGACCAAGAACAAAAAAGTGGAGGATCCACTTGTAATCGCAATCTGTTTCTAACAATTGGAGGTTTTGTATTCGTTAATGTCGCTGTCAACAACTTCTTATGACTTACGGAATTGGGTTTTCTTAAGCAATTACATAATAAAAACGTGCTTAATAATACAGGCCAAGTATTGTATTTTATTTTATTTTATTTTTCCTTGTAAGAAGACTTTTATGCCGGTTTGGCTAATGTATTGCTATACTAAAGATGTTAAAATGACTATTCTTTTCCTAGGTCCTTGTTAGATGCTTACAAGAGAATGGATACATCTCGCTTGACTAAGTTTGCGATAATTATTTTTATTCATCAACAGAAAAAAAGCACGTTTATTCTTAATGATAAGATAACAATAAAAATACAGTACTAGTCTACTAGAAGTATATATGTGGAAAAATATGATCTTTAATTTATTCAAATAATGGAAAACGTCATCGATGATGGCGAGTACTCACCAAAGTGACGAATTATGTATATGTTAAGGGGACAAAGCCTGTGGTTATGATGTGCGGCCA
>NW_010385514.1:0-883 GCF_000414095.1 Morus notabilis
GTCCCTAAATAATTTTTTCTATATTTTTACAGCGCTGCTTAAATCCTGCATCTTTTCTAAAAAAAAAACAAAAAAACAAAAAAACTAATATCATATGCTGCCGAACAATCCAAATAGTCTTTACCCACCTTCTGCACTGTATGGTTAGCTCCACCAACCTGAAAAGAAAAGGATTTCAGACCAATGCTCAGAGAATATCAGAACACAGAACCAAAGATACCAAGAGAAAAGCACGAAGAAACATGAGAATTCCAACCTTTAATAGGTTTTTATTGATGTCCACTTCATCCACAATATCAAAGGCAACGTCAACACCACTAACATCATTCAAATCAACCTGAATTGAAGAAAAAATAGAAAAAGAAATCTGAATTTAAATTTTCTTCTTTTTTGGGGAACTTTGAGGCTGTCTTATAATTATGACACTCGGTAGAAGTAGGACCTTACAGTAGTTACACCAAACTGTCTAGCCACCCTTCTTGTTTGGTAGTTTGTTCCTACTGCAACAACGTCTTTCAACTGCCAAATTCGAGAAAGAAAACCTGGTAAGTTCGTATCAATTATCTACCATTAGTCAATCTGCAGTATGAAGTTTTTAATAAAATTAAGCAGTCTGCACTTCATAGCCAAAAGTGACGGTTACATCTCTATTTTTTCATGTTAGATCTCCTCACTTCAACAACACATAATTACTTTTCAGATAAAATCTGGTTTCAGGTTTAAAGAACCAAATTATTCACTAAAGGAATCCAACTGTCCAACCCTGCAACGTACATAAGTTGATATCAACACCTATTTTATGTGTACTACTGAGGACCATTCCTCATTCGGCTCTCACAATGTTTTGTTCTTAAATAGGTTTACATTTTATGTATTATGTAAA
>NW_010385515.1:0-879 GCF_000414095.1 Morus notabilis
AAGAGCGGTAGCTCATGCTATATGTACAATGCCATGATGTTGCAGTGCATGTAATTTTATAAATCTGTAAGTAGATATAGTCTTATGTGCATCAGTCAATTTTTTACTAATTTAAGTAGAAAATGAATGTAAGCTTAAAAGCCCAGAGAAAAATAGTTCTGTAGTAAATTTAAGTTAATGAAATATGATTGCCATTTTATCCTGAAAAAAATTCAAGCCCCAATGAGCAATTATATGTTGTACATTGTACAATATGGAGAGAAAGGAGACAGAAACAGCCCAACAAGCAAACACAATAAATAGAACTAATAACAAATTAAAGAATGAAAACATTGTGATGTTACTCTTGACATTATTAAACGTTAGCTTGGGTGATGAACCTGGAGCAAAACTAGTTGGTTGCTTTGTAACCTGGTTAAAGCTAACTATATGCTTAGTGGAAATTAATGGGAAAAAAGAAATCAATGTTTGCTTTTTTTTGCACTATTGGATTGGATGATAAGTGGGCCCCGGAAGGAAAAGGTTGGTTTGGTGCTGACTCTGACAAAATCAATGTTATATTACCATGCTTTTATGTTTCTCAATGATTCTTATTTATTTTATTCCTAATGGAAAATGTATCATTCGAGGGACTTATTAATTGCTCAATTTTACACTAGCTCATTTCTTTTTAATCACTTGGTAAAATTTCTCCATCCCCCCTTTTTTGCCAAGTGTTAGCCAAACTAAGAACAGGATTTTGTCCCAAAGTTGCCTCCTAAGTTTCCCATCTGATGAGGCCGAGCCAGGACCAACAAAAAAGGAGAAGAAATTTACTCAAAATACAGAACAAGAAAAAACCAGTACCTTAGAAAAAAAAAAAAAAAAAAAAAAAAAAAA
>NW_010385516.1:0-883 GCF_000414095.1 Morus notabilis
AATCAGAATTTAAGAGGAAAGTTCATTCTCTCATAGTGTTCCCTGCAAAAATAAAAATTAAAAAAAAAAGAGACTGAATTTCTTAGGCCTCCCCACGAAAGTTAAACAAGGGGTAGAGGCAGTGTCATAGACACTTTCCGGGAAAACAACAATGTGGTTCCTGTTATTTAGGAGGCATCTACACTACAAGGAATACATAATAAGTTTCACACAAATGGAATTTGGATATAGATGATTTTGTTACAACGTTGTCACTCTTTCTTGTTATTTACTTTGGCCTGTTGCTGGTTACATTTTGAGCTGAACAATTCACATATAATGCCAAGCAAACACAAGTGCTTCAAGACCATGAAACCGGTTAGATGCAAATAAATTACAAAGCTCCTATTCAAAGAAAGCATCTTTCAAGAATTCATGGGGAAAATTTGACATCATTTTCTGATAGCATGTCCTGAGACTTATGCGGTAGTTTTCAGAAACAGTAATGTTTCTAACAAAATGATTTCGCCTGGAGCAAACAAACACAGTTTAGAAGGTCAATTAACAATAAGACCGTACTAATAAGAAACAAGTCACAATGACAACCTTTGAACTCATTTCAGTTTAGATTTTGAAGAGCTTTGAAGAGGCTTCACGACAGCCGGGGCACTCCTAGCAACTTTTTTCACGTCGTACTTTACAGATGAGAAAGCACATATAAGAGCAAGAGCAATAGTGGGATAGACGTAAACGGCTCTTGTAGGATCTGTGGTAGCAGGCTTTCCAAGGATCCCTTCCTTGACGAGGCCCCAGATTATTAAAAGCGTCCCAAACATGCTCATCCTTCCTGGTTTTAGAAGGCCCACAAGAGCTCCAGCCACAGAGAAGTAACTTCCAGCGAGAA
>NW_010385517.1:0-883 GCF_000414095.1 Morus notabilis
TTTTTTTTCCGTGGATTCTAGGTCCATTACTATGTGCAGTCACATATTCAAATCAACGAGTATCGAGACCGTGTAATTTTGGTGAGTTTTAGAACTTAAAATGTTAAGGAGTTTAGTAGAAGATGAGATTTTTTTTCCCTCTTTTTTCTGACATGTATTCCATGTTGTAGCCTGCTGCTTCCAAAAAGTATGGAAGGCCTATTACCACCTGCGTGAAGGTTTTGGATATGACCGGTTTGAAACTTTCAGCGTTGAGTCAAATAAAGGTACAGCACTATTATTTGCAACATTTGAGAGTGGAATTCTCACTCGGCGTATGCATGTTTTTATTTTTGTTTCATCAAAACCTGTGAATTTGTTTAACATTCTTGTCTTTGGTCTTATGTTCAAGCAGTTATTGACAATCATATCAACCATTGATGACTTGAACTACCCAGAGAAGACAAACACATACTATATTGTAAATGTCCCTTATATATTTTCAGCCTGTTGGAAGGTAAATTATTAGATTAGTGATCATCGTTATTTATGCTTCTCATACACTTTTTTTTCCCTTGCCGTGGATTGTTTTTTATTCCTTAAAAGATGAGCACTTATTCATAATGCTCATGTTTCTACTAGAACAGTTTATGCCTTAGAGCCTCATTGCCACCCATTTGTATAATACTTTTACCTCTGATCAGGTTGTCAAGCCTCTTTTGCAAGAGAGGACAAGGAAAAAAGTGCAGGTGTTACAAGGCTGCGGGAGAGATGAGCTCTTAAAGGTGACTTTTTAATTTTATCATTCTGATTAATACTTTGTTCTTTGTAAAATTCCTTTCCTTTTTTACCTACTCTTGAATCTTATTATTTGTGCTTAACACTACTAATAAAGGATGGAATC
>NW_010385518.1:0-884 GCF_000414095.1 Morus notabilis
TAAGTGAAGATGATATTTATTCTATTATTGCCAATGAATATATTTTTGAATCTTAGATTTTAGATTATGGATGTCCGTTTCATATGTGTTCATATAAAGAGTGGTTTGATTCTTATAAGTCCTTTGATGTCGGTACTTTGTTGATGGCCAATTATTCTAGTGCTAAAGCTATTGGAATAGATATTATAAAGGTGAAGATGTTTGATGGGGTTGTACGGAAATTGACAAATGTTAGACATGTTCCTCAACTAAAAAGAAGCTTAGATTCTTTAGGGGCTTTAGACACTTTGGGTGTGAGTATTATGCAAAGGGTAGTTTTATGTAAGTCAAAAGAGGTGATTTGGTAGCCGTGAAGGATGAAAAAGTGAAGACTTATATAAACATTGAGATTACAGTTGTAGGTAGAGGTATGAAGGTGGAGCCAAGCCATGGAAAGTCTTCTTCTATTGTGAAAAAGTTATAGGAGTAGAAGAGTGCAACAAGATGTTGGTGAAAGTTAAAGACAATGAATGCAAGATGGTGAAGACTTATGGCAGTGAAGATGCTTGAAGAAAAAGAAGAAGAAAACAGTTTTTCGTGTCAAGTTTGATGAGAGTTTGAACTTGATACATATTTATTCTTATTGAATTTGCATCCTTGTCACGCCATCCATGAGGTATGCAATAGTGGGTGTTGAGATTGGATATCCAAGTGTGTGAGTTGAGAGAATTTGAGTCAATGTGGAGATTGTTGGGTAAGTTTCTCGAATTGGTTTTGAAAAAGTTACTATTTTGTGATTTTTGGGCAAGTTACTGTTTTATGTTATTATGCGAGGGTTATTTTATGGCTTATTAGGAGTCTATAAATAAGTGATTTTGTAACTTTATGTGTGGTCAGAGAAAGAG
>NW_010385519.1:0-883 GCF_000414095.1 Morus notabilis
ACTGTAGCAAAACTCGAATTCTAAACTCGAATCAGCGAAATGAACGGGTAATACATCTAATCAAATACACTCCTATCGGAGCAAAATGTTTGAGGGGTAAAATTGTCACTCAAGTGAAAACAGACAAAGCGCGTCGGAAGGACATTCAGGTAATTCTACGCCGCAGCGAGCACCGGTGTCTGATGGCTGTGAGTCTGTGGCCCACAAAAAATGATTTTCCTACAAGTGGGTGTGAGCTGCGTTTTACGTGGGCCCACTAAGTGGGCCACAGCCTTTAGGCCCGCCAAGATGAGAGGGGGTGTCACGTGCGAGCATTCCATCTCTCACACTGTCCGAACCAAAGACAAAAGCCACATCAGAAACGCCCCTTTGGCTTTAACACGTGTGGTCCTGAGGTTGCATGTTTCGTAGCTGCACGTCAAAGCACTGTATTTTTCACTCTTGGCGAACCCCAAAATTTCATGTTTCAAACGTCTTAATTGTGGACACGTGTATTTCTTAATAAAGAACTTAGGATTATTTTCATAAATACTCATTTTCTTTATTTTAAAAGTGCCCCTTAATTTTTTAAAATGATTCAAAATACCCTCTAGAAACCACGAGAACCAATTCCTCCCTCCTTCCCAGACTCTATATACCCTAATGATGCAACCCCCCCTTTAGTGTTAATGTGCAAGCAGATTTGGTCACTGTCGGATCTTGCCAACCCCGAAGATCTCTGCTGCGCAAGCAAGCCAGGTCAACCAACCTGTCGCCCTTCACGGTACTGCACGAACCCCCCTCCTCGATCTTGCCTACCACACAAGCTCCTTGTCACACTGCGTCGCGTCGTGCCTTCCCTCTTGCGAACAACCGCCTCCAAGCCCACCAGCCCCCGTCACCG
>NW_010385520.1:0-884 GCF_000414095.1 Morus notabilis
TTTTTTTTTTTTTTTAAATAAATGACGAGAGAAGTAACCGATATCAATGGCAACTTGCACATCTCAATCCGGTATATATCGTATAATGTATCTATAATCTCTGTTCTGAACAGTGATCAATTTTAGCGCTATACTCCTAAATTCATGAGTACTAGATCATTAGTCTTTTTTAATGACATTTTAATTTATGGATGGTGATCATATATTTACGTATACATATATATATGTATATGTATCATATGGTGGCAGTTGATAAATCATGGAGTGAGTTCTTTGGTGGTGGAGGGTGTGAAGACAGGGATTAAAGAATTGTTCAACCTCCCAATGGAAGAGAAAAAGAAGTTTTGGCAACAACCAGGCGACATGGAGGGTTTTGGACAAGCCTTCGTTGTCTCTGATGACCAAAAACTTGATTGGGCAGACACCTTCCACTTGTTCACCCTGCCAAAACATTTCAGGAAACCCCACTTATTGGCCAAATTTCATCCCCAATTCAGGTCTCTCTCTCTCCCTCTTAGTTACAAGTAATCCGCGCCTTTATTATCTATGCCTTTTTATTATCCTTATACATCGTATGAGGATTAGGGCTTCATTTTTAATTGTTAGATATGTATTCGATTCTTTTAATTTTGCACGCGTTTCATTTTGACTAGATTTAAGGTTCAGAAACATATTGCTATTCCCTGTTTAAAAATTTACAATTTGGCAACATAATGTCTGATTATCTACTCTTTGCCTAAAACTCTTTGGTCTAATGGCATGGGAGGGGTGTTGGAAAGGGCTTTGGATGGGGGTTGTGGGTTTGATCCCACATGTAACTTTTATTTCTTATTTACAGGATGGCATATGGTATAGCACTTGTGTTTTATTTTCAAAAAAAAAAA
>NW_010385521.1:0-883 GCF_000414095.1 Morus notabilis
TAGGAATTCGACCAATTAGGGCTAAGCGAATTGAAATTTGTTGACCAAGAGTCGACCAATAGGTCACCCTTGAAAAATTAGTCAAGGTTGAGTAAAGTTGACCAAGTTGACCAACTGTCCGAAAAACGCAAGTAAAACGCGCATCGAATAGGAATTAAACTAAACCAAAATAAAATAGTTATTAAAAATGAATGGTTGAGATTTAAGGTGATTGATGGATGGAGGGCTGAGATTATGACACATGGAGAGTCGGAGTAATGGCCGGCCAAGCTTAGCAGAGAATCAAAGAAGATATTTTGATTTTTTTACAAAAAAGGCCCTAGAAAATGTCAAAATTACACCTAGGTCCCTCATATCTTTTTATGGCCGGTTTTATAAGGGAAAAATACATGAAAAATGTTCATTTCCATGTAAGAAAACATAGAATACTCAGCCAAAGAAAGAGAGAGAAAAAAAATTTCATAGAGTGAGAGAAACGAGTTCAAATCGAAAACGGTGAAAAACTACCGTTGATTAGTGTCACCGGAGCTTGCTCTTCACTCTTCTAAGGTATAATTTATATTTTTCTCGTCATTTCTCACCATGGATGTATATCCATGAATATTAGAAACAATGAAATTTTTTTTGCTAAGGATGGTGATTTGCTTATGGTTATTAATGGTGAATATTAGAAACTATGAAATTTTTTTTGCTAAGGATGATGATTTGCTTATGGTTATTAATGGTACTGAAAAACCTAATGTCTAAAGGATAAATTTTCGGTTATTGGGTTTTGTGTTTATTGTTTTTGTTTATGGAGAATTCTTGTGAGAATAGTGATGAAACTCTGGAGCCTATGATGTTTATGATGATAAAAAGAATGAGAAAGGTTGTGATATGTGTT
>NW_010385522.1:0-884 GCF_000414095.1 Morus notabilis
ATTAAATATAATTATTTTTAAAAATATTTTATTGTAATAAAATTTAAATCGACCAAATAAACGGAACTCACTTCACATCATTCTGTTGCCTCTTTTTTTTTTCTTTCTTTTTCAACTTCTTTGCTGTTCTATTTGCTTTCCATATTTTCATGCCAATATCTAAAAGAAAAAAAAAATAAAAAATTCAATAAAATTTCTTGCTACTGCTTGATCTGCACAAAAGGATATTTCTAGATTGAGCTTCTTCCTCATCTTTCGTAAAGTTTATATGTTTTTCGTTTCATTTATTGCCGTTTCCATTCTTTCAAGTTCCGAGTTTTTTCCCCCAAAACCCAAAAGCCTAGATCCTGAAGTCCAGAAAACCCAGAAGCCGAAGATCAAACACAACGCCCATAAACTACCTTGCTAATAGATCTAGGAATCCAAATGACATTGAACATTGCACAAACGGAAAACACTAAAAAAGGTCCACTGAAAACCGAGCACACACATGACACATATGAGTCTTGAACATCTACAACTAGTAAATTAATATTGAGAAACTGATAGGACGAAGACCGAACAAAAAGAAAAATTCACAAATCAGAACGTCAAACAACCAAGAGGGGTGAGGCCCCTCAACACCAGCGAAAGAAACGGGTAGGAAAGATGAATGGTTAGTAAACACATCTACACTACAAGACGGCTCCCCCCTCGCGCAGACCAAGACCTTCCAAGGTAAGTCGAAAATAGAGAGCGCGTTTGAAATTAATTTTAAAATAATTTTATTTTTTTTATAAAATTAAAAATAAAAATATTTTTAATTTCAGATAAAAATTATTTTAAAAAATGTGTTTAATAATTTTATTAAGATATTATTTTTAATATAAGAAAAAATTAAAATT
>NW_010385523.1:0-306 GCF_000414095.1 Morus notabilis
CCGAAACTTTCGTTATTGGGTTAGCCATACACTTCACATGTTTCTAACGATTCACATGACATCATCAAATGATACAAGTCTTGGATAAGAATTTATAATGGACTAGAACGCCCTTGTTGACGATCCTTTACTCCGACAGCTAAAAATTTGTGACAAATGTAGTCTTCTTTTTAATTTTGAAATTGGTGCTTTCTCCTTCAGTTCGTTAGCGGTGTGGCAATACTTTGTGTGCTTCTTTTTTTTTCTTTGATAGAAAAGCTCTGGACAAAAAAAAAAAAAAAAAAAAAAAAAAAAAAAAAAAAAAAA
>NW_010385524.1:0-883 GCF_000414095.1 Morus notabilis
ATGCCTATCGGAAAAAGTCCTTTTTGTTGCTAAAATATTTTTCTCTTCTCTCATGAACATTTAAATAAATTGGAATTTCTGTTCAAATTTTTAAACGAACCATGCATCCATTTGGTTAGATTATATGTTATCATTTGTAAAGCAGACTTTTTACTTTATCTTTTTCTCCTTTAATATTAATTAATTAATTTTTGAAAAAAATTGTTGATTATACATCATTACATCTTGACTATATATGATCACGGTTGGGACAACAAAATTTATCAAGCTGCAGGTGGTTCATTATATCTAGTACTAGAAGTTTTTTTGACATTTATAATAATACATCTATATACTAGAATGTTCAATCAAATAGAACTAATTAAACTATAATACAATTCTTTCCAAGAAAAAAAAAACTATAATACAAAGTTTGTACTTCAAAAAAAAAGAGAAAAATTATGCTTGTGACCTTTTTTAATCACCTCTTTTCATAAATGATAGAATTTTGTTTTTATATTACAAAAATGACCGTTTTTGTTTTCATGATTCAATCAGTGATTAATTAATGGACCATAATCAATCAGTAATTGATTTACAATCAATCATGATTAAACGATTGTTAATTTATTAATAATTTATCATTAATAAACATGTAATTTATAGATTAAAATTAATTAATTAAAATTAATTTTAGTTAATTATTAATTAATATTAATTAATAATAAAAAAATAATTGAGTTAATCAGATAAATTCGAATCAAATTGATCGGTAATTCAATGATTAACCGTGACCACTAAGTTAATTAAAACGATCATTTTTACAATTTTACAAAGTTTCGGTTATTTATGAAAAATATCCTTTAAAAAAGGTCATTTATGCCTCCCAAAAAAAAAAAAAAAA
>NW_010385525.1:0-885 GCF_000414095.1 Morus notabilis
TGAGACGATCCACTTGGACGATGAACTGGTGAACCTAGTCAACCTCCATTCCAGAAACTGATTCATCTAAGATCTTCTGAAGTTCCTTCAATCTTTGCCTGGTCAATGCAATACAATCCTGCAACCACAGAAATCTTCCATGTCAGAATCCAGTTAATAAGTTCTGTATATCTATCTGTTCGTAAGCATTCCAATATTGTATTTATGTCCATCAAGTAGATTGACACGAAATTGCTTCGACTTATGATTGGCCTCCTTACATAACTTTTGAGGCAAGTAGAGACGAACCTGAACAGATGATGTGAAGGCAAGAACCAGTCCACCTGGCTTGTAAAGATACACAAGTTGATCAAACGTATCCAAAACCACGGTAACAAGGGTTTCAAAAATAGTCTCTTCCTCTGCAGTAGGGTCAGCCAATATGTAATTCTTGTGAAGTACACATGTCAAGGAAAATGGAATCCTGTTTAAACTGAGCTTTCTTTTCTCTTTATTAACTATATCTTTTTCTCCATTTTCCTCGGAAACAACGATGAGCTTTCCGTCATCGTTCATAGAAACTACAGGAATCTGCACTGCAAGGCATGAAAATCACAAAATAATAAGAGAGTTGCAACAATGCAGAAACAAAAGTTATAATCCCGAACATAAACTCACAGTATGATTTGAGTTATAAGCGATTTATCACCTAACACGTATTTACTTTGAGCAACTAGGTGATTTTACGGAGGGAAAGGTTCTTGTCATTTCCTTTCTTGTCATTTGCATCATTTATATTTTTGGTAGAACCATTTGCATCATTTATAAGTTACCCTTCTTTGTTTCATAATAAGAACATTTACATTTCCTTTTCTTTCCTATGAAATGGAAAACTTAACATCAAAA
>NW_010385526.1:0-885 GCF_000414095.1 Morus notabilis
GTAGTTTCATCCCCCTTTAAACAACATCAAATTAACAATATGGGAAGATAACTCCAAACACTATCTTATTAATTTCTCACTATAGGTCATTATGATTGGATTTTTAACTTATTTTCAAACAGCGTTCTCTACAAAGTATTTCCAATGTGTTGGCAAGCAACGGGTATTGGCCATTGTTTCCTTTTCCAAAAACATTTTCTTTTTTAACTTTATGGGAAATAATACCAAGTTCAAAAAACTTTGGGAGAGTAGAAAGTAGAAAGTTTCAATCACTTTTTAATAGAAAGTGGTTTCTAATTGCAGGCACTTCATTTGGTCCCAAAGAAGATACATGAGAGGTCCCCTATATTTCTTGGTAGCCATGAAGATATTGAGGAAATTAAAGAACTTTATGCTGCTTTTGAAGACAAAAACGCATAGCCTTTGTAGTTTTCCAATCTATTCATGTATCAGTTTGATGATGAGCAAAATATCATCTTTGCATAGTACAATACAATAAGTGAAAATATTTTGACCCCTAAAAATATATTGTTGAACGAATTAAGAATTTTATCTATTATCTTTGCCTAAAATGACTTTCTAATTTACACAACAAATAGCTACAAAGCTACGCTGAATGGACCAGCACAAAACAAACAAATTAACAATTGAATATGGAGGTAACCCATTAGATTACTTCTCAAGAAATTGCATCAAACATAAACTTGTAAGCAAAATTGAGACACATGATCATGTGTACTTGTAACAAAATTGAAGTGTTTAAGTCTCGTTCAGTTCACGAATTTGAATTTTTAATTCGAATTAAGATGTGATTTTATGTTACAAATTTTTTACTATAAGAGAAAAAGTTATATCTGATTTTTTATAAAAGTTTTTAGCTTTATT
>NW_010385527.1:0-884 GCF_000414095.1 Morus notabilis
TATTCATTCTAACATCTCATCATCAGAGAGAGTACAAAGAAAAAGTTAAAGGGTTCTCTAGGAAAACGTATTAATCTGGAAGATAAACTGCACAACTCTAGAGAGAAATCAGTCAATATGGATTCAGATACGCTTCCGCTTACAGATTTATTCATTCTTGATAATCTAACATGAATGTTCTTGACTTTTAGCTGATTGTTTGCACCAAATCATTGATTTCTAACACTATATAGTATCCAAAATCACTGCCCCCCGTGTTATAGTATCCAAAATCACCACTCCCCGTGTTGAAAAATAATTGCCAAGTCAAGTAGAACCTGTTAAATAAGTTATTATTTAACGTGTTTATTTATTTGTTTTTCTTTAGTAAAGGTAGACCAGTCTTTTATTTTATTTTGCAAGTCTATCTAAACCTTATTTTCTAATGTAATTAATTAATGCAATTGAATGAGAGAAACCCTAACATCTATTCTCCTCCTCAAAATTGTTTATAGATTAAGATGGTATTAGAGTCACAATTTCTTATGACTGTTTGAAATCGAAATTAGAATTGGTGATCGGTAGTTTGTATCGTATAGCTTGCAAACCGTAGCTTCCAATTTACAGGCATATTTGTCGCAATTGATTTGGGGAGAAGAATAAGAGTCGTCATTTATGCAAAGCTTCATTGAGTATGATCTTCACTTTGTAGCCTGGGTAACCGTGCATAGTTGACTCCATCTTTGAGCATTGAGTTTTGGCTTGTGGATTTGTGCAACGACGAGTAAGCGTATGTTTGATACTGAGAGAGGGAGAGATGGAGGGAGGGAGAGGGGTGGAGAGAGAGGGTAAATCTGTTATTTGGTAAGAAAGAAAAGATGAGGGAGAGAAAAGATGGAATGAGA
>NW_010385528.1:0-885 GCF_000414095.1 Morus notabilis
CATAACAAAAACTAGTGCACACAAGTTGATTTGTGGAGGCAAACAAGCTCGTCACTCTATGGTCTTCCAAGGCCCAATAGTTAAGTGACACGTCTACAGTCTAGTCCCTAAGTTACTGAAAGAAATGTACTAGAGACAAATATCACAGACACCCACAAGGTGTTTATTTGATAAGATGGTTGCGCTTACAAGTTCTCTCTGTCTTTTCTACAGGAAAAAAAAAATGAGGAGATTTTTATAGGGCATCCTTGCTGCGCGGTAAGAACCTCTATTAATTATTGTGATTTTTACAGAGATTTGATCAAAATTATATTAAAATAAATATATATATAATTTATAGATTTGATAAAAATATGACAATTTAAACTGATATTCTATTTATCAGATTTTTTTTCATACCCTAGAACATAACATTATTAATAAAGAAAGAAAAAAATGGCTTTTCCTTTTTCACGTTAATTCTTAACCTCTACGTCTGCGTGGGAAAGAGAGATGGGCACATAAATTTGATGGCGTTTCTACTGAGGATGTCATCTAAAAATGACCTCTTGCGTAACAGATGGAGAATAAGAATGTTATTGGAGTGACTTGAGAAAAGAAAACTTAAGTTAGTAATGATAAGAGCCAAGAGTTAGGAAAGAGCCAAGAGTAACAGTAACGAATGATTACTTAAGTTAGTAATAATAAGAGTTTTGTGATTTTGTACTCAATGTGTTGACTGGAGAATTTACTTTACGGAGAAAAAAGCGATTGAGCAGTTTTAGCTTTACGTGAAAGGATGCGGTTAGTTTACACATGAATGTGAACTTCACCAAATATAGACAGAGAATCATGAATATTGGAGAAATAATAGATCAAAAGAGTTATTAGAATTCCACATTAGTT
>NW_010385529.1:0-885 GCF_000414095.1 Morus notabilis
TGTGTGGAGAAAAGCTAGTCTATCTTACTCTTTCATTTAAGTTAATATAAAGTAAGTAGCATGAGTTCACATATGTTGTCACATTAATTTGTCCTCTTAAATGTCCCTGCAAAAGCTATTTGTCATTAGATGTTGCCTAAGTTCTCTTGGAAGGTAATAATTAATATTTTTGGGAACTATTAATCAACAAACATGGGAAGTAAAGAGCTAGTATTTGGTTCCATCGATGAATTTTTCCATTCCAAATTTTCAACTTCTACTTTAAACTCACGTATCGTAATTCCCCTTAATTTGAATTATATATTAAACCACAGTCGACCAACATACAATCACATGAAACTCAAGAAAATATAAGATTAGTTTTCAATGTTTAATGCTTTACAAACACCGGTTTGTTATCTTTATGAGGAGATCTTTTAAATTTCCAGTAACAAATTATTTTTAAGGATATAATATCATATATATTTATAGGGTATGTCTTCCGTCCGTCCATCCTCACTTTTTTGCCGAACTGAAACGTCTAAGCTTGCTCAGTCGTCGAATCACATCCAACGGTTCTCATTAAGGTATGGGCATAAGAGAAATTTCAAATCAGTGTCAGACTTTTATTCATTTACAAATTTTCATTTTATTTTGATTTAAAACTCCTGACAATATTCCTTCTTGTGGTCAGAATTTTTTTTTTTAAAAAGTCATAATTTTATTGTTAGATCTCAGATTGAGGTGATTTTTCTTTCCACGTGTTCATGCAATGAACTAAACAAAATAAGATCTATATTGACCATGTTATTTTTCACTCGGCATTGTCATAATCGGTAGGTATATAATATTGTCTGTATGACATGATGTATAATGATTTTTAAGTTTTTTTTTTAAAAAAAGTCA
>NW_010385530.1:0-885 GCF_000414095.1 Morus notabilis
ATATATATATTTATTTATTTATTGTTTGTTAAGAGTTATTGTTTGTAAAACTAGTGGACTAGAAGTGCAGTAACTTCACGCCATGTATGCAGGAAAAGCAGCTGAGAGAAAAGAAGGGTCTCCTAGAAAATCAGGTAAAACAAGAAGTGAACGGAACAAAACCTCAGCATGAGAAATTTGTTTGTGTCCAAATAAATATATTTTCACAACTTTTCTGTTTTGTCCATCTTGGAGTAACTTGTAGATTCGGACGATGATGGGTTGCCAAAGCCCCCACCGTGGAAAAGAGCTTCAGCTAATTCAATGGTTCGATTGACACACTAGTAGAAATCTGATATTTTACGACCGTTAATAACCGTCGTTAAAAGATTACATGATGGTTAGGAGAGTTTTTATCTCTCAACAGAAGTATGTTACAGTTCTTCTTAAAGAGACATGCAAGACTGCATGCAAACTAGCAAGCACTCCCATTGACCCGAATCTCAAGCTTGGAACAGCAGAAGAGGATGTTGTGGTAGACCAAGAAACATATCAACGCATGGTAGGAAAACTCATCTATATATCTCTCTCACACATGACCAGATATAGCATATGCAGTGAGTGATCAGTCAATTAATGTGTTAGTGCATTTTGTGTTGGCTTATTTTTGACAAATTAGTTGTAAGATTGGCTGGCATTGTAAATTGGTGGTCCTCTTAAAGAAAGTCTTGTTGTCATTAAAAGGGTGGCTTTTTTGGGAATTGATGGCTGGTGATCTTGAGGTTAGAGGCAGGTCAAATGCGAAATAGTATGGCAGAACGTGTTGTGCAGAGACAGTGTTGAAAATAGAAAAGTTGCTTTTGTTCATGTCAGAATGAGATTGTAATGTTAAGCGTCGTTTGATGT
>NW_010385531.1:0-885 GCF_000414095.1 Morus notabilis
TTATATAATTTTAACACAAAATAACTTAATAATTATAAAAATTTAAAAAATTAAAAAAAATTCGGGCTATTCGAACAGGTTCGGGCTGCCCGGCCAGGCTCGGGTAGCCAAATATAAGCCCGCGGCCCGTTCAAGGACATTTTCGGGCTCAGGTGGGTGGCCCGAATTTTTTGGACGGGTCGGGTCGGGCTTCGAATAAAAAATTAATATTTTCGGGCGGTTGCGGATGACCCGTCCAAAGTTCCAACACTACACATAACTATTTACACTCAAAATTCTCCGTAGAGTAAAAAAAAAAAGCATTTCCTTTCCGAGGGCATTACAAATTAAATGTTGATGCAAGTCTTTCATCCGAGGAGAATGCAATATGAATTTCGTTATGGTTGCATTTGCCTCCAAAATCCCTGAAAAATTTTCCTCAAGATAAAGCTAAAGCAATTGCTTTTAGCATTTGTCTCAAATGGGTTGCAAATATCCGCTTGCCACTCAATCTATCAAGACTTATGCTTTAGAGCTTATTCAGGCCCTACACTTTAATTCTCTCATCATCTATAAATTTGAGAAACTGAATAGGGCATTATGGGCTTGTTTAAAAGGCATACTCAAATCATAATTCTTGATTCTAACGTTTAAAATTTAATTTTTCTATGAGAGAAAAACTCTATAGCAGAATCGATAATTTGAGTTTGAATATACGAAACAAACGAGCATAAAATTCTTATATACTCTCTGTTTTTTGTTTTCTATCCATTGTTTTGGCTGTTTAAATAACGTGTTGTGAGATGAGCAAACTAATGGTCTAACTAAGGAGACGTTTGGTTTATGGATTAGAACCGTGTGATTAGAATTATTTTTGATTTACGTGTATTTTTTGTGAGAGAAAAT
>NW_010385532.1:0-885 GCF_000414095.1 Morus notabilis
ATATATATATATATATACACACACACACATATATTTGAAAGGATAATGAACAATATTTATCGTTTACATATTCATGACATGTGACCATACCAATTTGGCGATTATTTTGCTATTTAATCTCTTAATTCGATAGGCTGGCCTTGGGTGCCTGGGAAATTAAGAAAATAATTATTATGTACTCAGTATATAAAAAAGGTATATATTTCCCAATATAACATAGGCTAATTCACAAAAATAAAAATAAAACGTATATGCTTAATTATTATTTAGGTTAACTACGATTTTCTTTTTTCTTAAAAGAAATATGATGCTATCCTTTCTAGAGAATGAATGTAAAGACTTTTTAAGTGACAAGAAAGCTGTTCGGTTCTACAAACTTACTCGAGAAAAGCCTACTCAAATTTGAGAAAGGCCCAAGTTCACGTTCATCCCGTGCTTACTCAAAACCATACTCGAGAATTAAATTCGAGTACCCATCTATTCTCGAGTTCAACCTCCCCCACCTTCTTGAGTTAACTTCTTTACACTTCTACGGTGTTGATTCCTGGCCTTCACGTGAGCAAACAGTAGATATTACATCATGTATGTAGACTTAATGTTATAAATTATGTTTTCTTGTTGTGTTTGTGTCTCCATTAATATAGAAACTGATGTTGTATTATATATTTATTTTTATGGTTTTTTAATTTTTTTAATGAAGAAAAAGGCTCACGTTGTTTTTAAACTTATTGCTACTTATAGATGATTAATTTTTATTTATATCTAATTTCAATTGTATAAAGTGAAATAAATTCAAATAAGAAAAAAATTTATTTCTCTCCCCACTATTCACAACTCAAGTCTTGATAGAAATAAACACAAACTCAAAAAGATTTACATCTCAAA
>NW_010385533.1:0-886 GCF_000414095.1 Morus notabilis
TTAAATAATTATACTATTAAAAATATATTAATAAAAAATAAAATTTAAAAATCTAAACTCACGTCCACTTATTTACCATTTTCCCCGGCGGGGGTTTCATTCCTCTCAGCCCAATAGATTGATATGTGGCCCATAAATTACCCATCTCGACCCAATGACAACCCAAAACGGGCCGAAACTCTGACCTCACGAGAAACAAGTTCGGAGCGCCCGGGACCGGAAACTGAGGTCTCCTCTCCAATTCAGGATTTCTCGCATCACTCAAACCTCTGTGAAATTCGCAATAACCGACACAAGAGAGAGAGGGAGAGAGAGGAAGACTCAGAGAGAGAAAATCCTACAATTGGCAGTGGGGCCAACATGGACAACGGAGTGGCGGGTGTCGGTCTCGCCACGGCGGAGGACCAATCGTCGTCGTCGTCTCCGGCGGCGGCGCTGTCGCGGTGGAGCTTCGCCGTGTCGAGGCGGTACCAGCACCTCCTCGACAAGGCGACACCGCACGTTCTCCACCGGTGGATCGCGTGCCTGGGCGTGGCGTTGGTCTACGCTCTCCGCGTTTACCTTGTCCAGGGCTTCTACATCGTCTCGTACGGCATCGGGATCTACATCCTCAACCTCCTCATCGGCTTTCTCTCTCCTCAGGTCGATCCCGAGACCGCCGATGGCCCCACCCTCCCCACCCGCGGCTCCGACGAGTTCCGCCCCTTCGTCCGTCGCCTCCCCGAGTTCAAATTCTGGTACTCTTTCTTTATTCCAGCATTTCGATTTCATTCGCGATCGTTTGACGGAATTTTTCATTTTGATTTGTCTAAAGTTTTCTTGTTTATGAAATTCAATTACAAATTTGCTGACTTCTCTTTCATTTTTGGACTCTTTTTTTTTTTTT
>NW_010385534.1:0-886 GCF_000414095.1 Morus notabilis
GTTGTTGATCATATACAGCAGAGCTTAGGAAGTACTACTGATACTATACATGATTCTTCAAGAAATTTGACCAGAGTTAGAGATCTCAACGGTTCTAGATGTCCTCCCAGTGGAAGATCCAACCTTTTCCATGGCCCTCACCACATCCATCCCCTCCACAACTTTGCCGAACACCACGTGCTTGCCGTCCAGCCACGGCGTCTCGCCCGTACATATGAAGAACTGGGACCCATTGGTCCCGGGCCCAGCGTTGGCCATGGACAGAACCCCCGGCCCAGTGTGCTTCTTTATGAAGTTCTCGTCCGGGAACTTTGAGCCGTAGATCGACTCGCCGCCGGTGCCGTTCCCGGCCGTGAAATCTCCGCCTTGGCACATGAACCCGGGGATGATTCGGTGGAAAGTCGAGCCCTTGTAGTGCAGCGGCTTCCCGCTCCGTCCGGTTCCCTTCTCTCCGGTGCAAAGGGCTCGGAAGTTCTCCGCCGTTCGCGGCGTCACGTCGGCGTAGAGCTCCATCACGATCCGTCCCGCGGGGGACCCACCGATCGCAATGTCGAAGAACACCTTAGATTTTGACATTGTAAAGTACAGGATCGCGATTCAATTTCAACAAGCTGACGATGCTGTACGTGTAATTGCAGTGCCTTGAGACCGCTTATATACTACGAGAGCGCCGCTTGGTCTGGGATTGGATCTGGACCGTTGGGAGTCTTGAGTATTACACGCGTCACGTTTCTAGCTTCGAAATGTTTTGACTCCGTGACTGTGTTGATGCCACGTAACGGCAACTGGCAACAAGTGGGAGATACTAGTGTCAAAGTGGCAAATGTGTGGAGCGAAAAATCGTTTTTTCACGTGAGAAAATTGTAAACACTAAACTCTAAACACA
>NW_010385535.1:0-786 GCF_000414095.1 Morus notabilis
ATATATATATATATATATAGATATAAAGTAAAAGCGTTCAAACAGTGAGAGATAAGATTATATAAGGTCGTCTTGAACAAAAATATGACATGAAGCCATGAGTCTTAAAGTGGTTGAGCGTAAAAGAGAGCGACATAAGGCTTTATCAAAGATCCTAGACATCGAACGACATTTTTAGGCCGGACCGTGAAGGTTCATCTAACTTGAACTGGTCTTTGATATGATAAAACTTTTTTTAAAAAGAATTAAATAAAAAGCATTTTGGATTGGGCTGGGACGACCTAAATACTCTGACCTAAGACCCAGTCTAATAATAACGAGCTTTGAATCAACTCATTTAATCCGACAGCTCTAGACAATCCTAAGTGGAGTTCTCACCCTGTAAAAGGGGCAACGAGAAAGTATACTTTTTTGTGAAAAAGAAGAATAAAGAGAGAAAAAAATACTTGCAATTTTCACGTGATCAAAATTAACTAGCTTAAGTCTAATTATTATTTCAGTAGGAATTGAACTTTATTAAGCTCGTTTCAATGTGAAAAGTCCTTTGTTCTGTTTGCCGGTCCTTATTACTTGTTCAGCTAAAAGAAAACACTCTTACTATAACTATAATATAATCTAAGAAAATCCCATATACCAAAAAACTCATAAACCTAAGCATACCATATGCTCCAGGCTTAGGGAGGACCAAATTGCATTATCAATCCGATACCATCAAACTCATTCTTAATGTCTTCCTCAAAAAAAAAAAAAAAAAAAAAAAAAAAAAAAAAATTTTTTTAATTTTTT
>NW_010385536.1:0-886 GCF_000414095.1 Morus notabilis
TGTTATATACTAAATGATATATGCTTGATGATAAATTTGGCATATGCTATACTTAGTCTATTTACATTCTGTTTCACCATGTTGGGTATGGTTGTTGAGTGTTGTTTGATGAAAACAGGCACGGTATTCGACAACTTCAAAGCGGGTGGGCGGATGGACCGGCATATATAACACAATGCCCCATTAGAACTGGGCAGAGCTATGTGTACAATTTCACTATAATAGGCCAAAGAGGGACTCTCTGGTGGCACGCCCACATTTCATGGCTAAGAGCTACTACCTATGGTCCCATAATTATCCTCCCCAAGCTAGGAGACTCTTACCCTTTTGCCAAACCACACATGGAAATCCCCATCCTGTTTGGTACTACAGAAAATTCACCAACAAATTAACTTTTGCCAAGTTCACAATTCATTGTTTTATACCATGTACATTATTTTAGAACCTAAATGAGACTACCATAAACTACAGGTGAGTGGTGGAATGCTAATACAGAAGCAGTTATCTCTCAGGCACTTCAGACTGGTGCTGGTCCTAATGTCTCTGATGCATACATAATAAATGGATTTCCTGGACTATTATACAATTGCTCTGCTAAAGGTACCACTTTAAAGAAAAGTAATGAAAAAAATGGTAACATGCACTAATACACTTTAAACTTTCGTCATTTGTAAGTTGGATTCTAAACTCATTTTGGCTTTTAAGACCCTAAATTTAGCATTCTTAACAATGCAGTGTAACCGACAACTGACGTTAATTATAGTTCTAAATGCTAAAATGTAGGTTTCCATTTGCCAACCAATAAAACTTTTTGGATTCATTTTGCACAAAGCTAGGGCAGTCCTTCCACTAATTGACATTTGTTATGTACTTATATTACAATTGC
>NW_010385537.1:0-885 GCF_000414095.1 Morus notabilis
GTAAGAAAATCTAATATCTTTATTTATGGCTTTCTTTCTCCTTCCTACCTTAAAGGATTGTAAAACCTTGTTTCAGCTCAAAGATTAGGTTTATTGAATTCTCATAACCTCATTATCCATTAAACAAGGTCAAAAATTGAAATACTTTCCTGAGTTTACATTTCGAGTTCTTCAATGAACTTTTCTATTTAACACCAAAACTGTTTTAACAGTTTTGCAGTGTTTTCTAAGAAAATAGTTTAAAGCTTCTATTTAGAACTAAAACTAAGTTTAACTTAAAATTCTCAAACTAAATTTCTATAGAGTTTTGTCTGATTTTCTGTGTTTCCCGAGCTATCCTTAGCTCCTTTTATCCATTAATCCAACTCTTAGACGTGACCCACAATCTTTCTCATATGATTCCGTCAACTCAAACATCATAACTCTAGGGTTTATCCAATTTCTCACAAGGATTTACATAATCAAAAGTTGCTAGAAACATAATCTAACAACTAAAATTCATCCTTTAAATACTAAGTTTACAATTCCTTTATTAATGGAAATTCAATCATCATCTTAATCAAACTTTCTCCATACTCTCTTCCACACCCAAATCATTCGACCAAGGTAAGGAAATGAGAGGAAAAATTGAAATCTCACCTTAGAATAACGAAGAACAAACTCTGGCGTCACTAATCCTCGGTAATTCGATAGATTTCCACTTAAAACTTATTTTTCTTTACTTTTGGTAAATTGTTTTATTCTCTCTCTTGGATGAACTCACTGGGTTTTTTAATGCAAAAAGTGAGCATTTTATTATTTTTTTACACTAAAAAACCGGTGGACGAAGAATAGGAGGGGCCTAAGTGTAATTTTCTAACTTTTCAGGGTTTTTTTTTTTTTTTT
>NW_010385538.1:0-886 GCF_000414095.1 Morus notabilis
GCACGCTTGCATGTGAATATATTCTTATCTTATGCCTTTTCCCGCTCATTTACTCATATTTTGCACAGGTTCCAAAGGAAAAGGAAGAGCTAGCAGCTCTCCAGGCTAGGCTAAGAAGGCGCTTTCCAGTCGATGCATACAATAAAGCACGAAAAGAATTGGATCCCCACGGGATTCTCTCCAATAACAAGCTTGATAAGCTTTTCCCAATGTCGGTAACTGTTTGAGAAGCAACCTGCATTCCTTTGTGGTTCATTGATTTTTTTTGTTAGAAGTTATTTGCATCCATCAATTTCACATGGTTTTGCTAGACATGATACAAACATTTTCTTAGCTTCAAGAATTATGACTACATTAAGGGGAGTTTTTGAATATAAAATACCTTTTTCAAGATTCCATATCATTCTTTTACGAAAATCCCTCTTTTTACATTCTGAGTGGTATAGTTGTTTATAAGCTTTGTTCATAAATGTTAATGATTGAGGCGTCAAAGGGTACTTAAAGTTGAAACTAGAATGGTTATGCCGTGTTTCCTGAGTCCCTCTGTAAACTAGCGCATACGGGGAAAATGAAAGTGTAGTATGGACCATGGAGAATAAATTCGTTTGAAGAACTTTGACTTCATAGGTCAACTAAGAGGTTAATGAGCAGAAGTCGGAGTAGGGGGTGAGGTGGGTCCCACTGTGTCGATGCCACCGCGAGGGGCCAACCCCACCTTTAATTTCAACTCAACCCGAGTTGGATGAACAACAGCGGGAATGGACGTTTGTTGGGATCTTGTTTCGATGATTGGTATTTTCCGGATTTGATATTTCATTTCACTAATTCAAGTTTTAAAATTCGAGTTTTGTTATAATAAAAAGCTCTCAGAAACAGTCACATCTAA
>NW_010385539.1:0-887 GCF_000414095.1 Morus notabilis
AGGCTGTAACAAATCCAAAGTGGGCTCAAGTAATAAAAGAAGAGATGAAGGCATTGCAGAAAAATAAAACGTGGAATCTTGTTCCATTGCCAAAGGGAAAGAAGACAATAGGATGCAAATGGGTTTTCTCCATTAAACATAACAAGGCGAGGCTCGTAGTCAAGGGGTATACCTAAATTTATGGAATAAACTACCAAGAGACTTTTTTACCGGTGGCAAAACTAAATACTATCAGGGTCTTGTTGTCTATTGTAGCAAACTTAGACTGGCCTTTGCACCAATTTGACGTAAAGAATGCCTTTCTCCATGGCAATCTCGAGGAGGAGGTGTACATGGATATTCCACCAGGCTACATTATTCCATCAAAAGCAGGAGTTGTGTGTGAGTTGTAACGTGCATTTTACGGATTGAAAGAATCACCTCGTGCATGGTTCGGATGATTTAGCTTGGCTTTGAAGAAGTATGGTTTTCAACAAAGCAACTCGGATCACACTCTATTCTTGAAACATCAGCAAGGAAAGGTAACCGCTTTAATAATCTATGTGGATGACATGATTATTATAGGGGATGACATGGAAGAGATTTCTAGACTCCAGAAGAAATTGGCAGCCGAATTCGAAATGAAGAACCTTGGAGGACACAAATATTTTTTGGGAATTGAAGTGGCTAGATCAAGACAATATATATTTCTTTCTCAAAGGAAATATGTGTTAGATCTATTATCTGAAGTAGGATTGCTTGATTGTAAGCCAACCGACACTCCAATCATCCAGAATCATAAGCTTGGAGAGTACCCAAATCAGGTGCCAACTAATAAGAAAATATATCAAAGATTAGTGGGTAAGCTAATCTATTTATCCCACACCCGTCCGGACATTGCCTATGCT
>NW_010385540.1:0-886 GCF_000414095.1 Morus notabilis
AAATGTTTTCTCAAAAGGTAAACATGGTAAGCAAATGACAATGCGTTGCCTATTTGATAATTTTAACAAAATAGAAAATAGATCCCAAACAAACATTTCATATGCAAATTAAGGCTTCAAACAACCTTTTTTCTTCCCCTTTTGTCATGATATATACATGCTTGTGGCCCCCAATTAAAACTTATTTCAGAATTTTCATTTCTAGTGCTATTAGGAGTAATAAGTGTTCTTGGTTGCATACTGACAACGGTGTTGCTTGATTTAGATTCACTAGTGGTGATTGTTTGACTTCTTTAAAGTGAATGATTTCCAAAATGGAACAAAAAAGTAAGCAACAAATACCATCATATTGTCTAGTGTCACAGCCGGGCACAACAGTAAGGGGAATGAAAAATAAGTTGTTTGAACTTTGAAGCTTGCAAAATTTGTTGCAAAAACCCCTTAAATGCCATAGGTTAATTAATGGTTTGAATTATGTGTTTTGAAATATGTGTTTTGAACCTATTAAGATATACTTTTATAGTTGTTAGAATTATGAAGTTGCAATGTCTTATCGTTTTACCATGTTTACTTTTTGCGACAAGACCGACTTTTTTTCTCCCAAGTTTTTTGTCTATAATTTTGAACAATGATTATGATATTCTGAGAAAACTTTGATCAGCGTCACTCTGGGACATTTTAAGCTTGAGTTACTACAAAAAGAAGTATATAATAGTTGTTATATTGCAGTAAATTACTTTGGTTATTTATATTGTCAAAGTCGGGATTAAATTTTTTAAATAATTAATGATGAGAAGGAAAACTAAGATCAGATATATGATCTAGGAAAAACATCCAACAAATTAATTATATATATAAATATATTTTAAAATCAATCAAGAATATA
>NW_010385541.1:0-887 GCF_000414095.1 Morus notabilis
AATGAAAATATTTAAACTGTGATTCAAATCAATGAATTATGGAAAAAATTAAAACCATTCGTTCAGCTTTGTACCTACTTGCAGAACTGCCCTTCAAATCATCCAAACTTGGACGAAAGAATCAAATTTCTTTAATTAACTAAATTCACAATAATATACTTTAGGATATGTTGCTAGTTTTATAATACTTTGATGAAAGTTTTTCTTCTTATTTATTTATTTATGGAATAAAATCATCTTGTTATCTTGTATTATAGCAAAACATGTTCTTAATATCGTATATTTTTAATAGTATTAAAATAGTACATCAATATTTTTAAAAAATATCTTGTTGGTACCTTAAAGTTGATTTTTAACGTAAAATGACTTTAATATCTTTCTATTTAACTAATCAAAAAATAATAAATTGAGAAAAAATTATAAAAACAATTTAAAACATTTAAAATTAAGGTCATTTTATATTTCAAAAATAAGCTTTAAGATATCAAAAATGTGTTTTTAAAAACGTCGAGGTACCATTTTAATATTATAAAAAACAGAATGTATCAAGATCATGTTTCGCTATAACACATGTATCAAAATGATTTTATCCTTTTAAATTTATGAAAAATGGAGAATTTACCTTGATAGTACATGAGTCTAGACTTTTACCATTTACTCTTGATAAATACCATTTTATTAGTGTAATTATTTAATTAAAAAAGTTATGAATTAAGAATAAAAGATAAAAATTTTGACCTATACACTTTCAAAAGATCCTTTATTTATTTTTTGTTCAAGGACTGAGGGGTTGTTCTTTTGCAACGAAACTCATAAAAAGTTTAAACTCAAGTTACAGCTTTATTCAAGTTCATGTTCTTTTGTAAAATTTGAGTTTGAACTCGAGT
>NW_010385542.1:0-887 GCF_000414095.1 Morus notabilis
TAATATTTATATATTTATAAAACCTTTGTGAATTCATAATACAATATTTAGAAGAAGTAAATTAATTAGAGCGCTAACTCCAGTTTAAACTTATGTAGAAAAATAGTATAAAATAGAATCATGATATTAAACTCAGAAACAAGTCAATAAAATTTCCAACAGTACAAGATAAATAAAATAAAATCTGATAGTTAATAAGAATAACAATACGTATACAATAATTTTAGTGAAAAAATAATATATTTAAATTTTAACACTTTTTTAAGTTTAATTTCTAATTATTTTATCCAAATTTTGACCCTATTTTATTTTTAAAAAAATAATCACACAACTTATAGTTATCATTTTGTTATTCTAATATTATACTAATATTTTTAATACGACTAATATTATTAAAATGTGTATTTAAATTACCTTTTTTCAATTGAAAACACAACATTTACTGGAAGAGTATATAAAGTAAAATTGCAATGGTTCCTTTCCAATTATAGATTTAAGTAAATGTACGATTAAAAGTGACTCCGATTTTGAATATGTAACGTAATAAACAACTTATTTTGATTAAATCCATGACTCGAATCCTGTAACACTCCGAAGGATTAAATGAGATTAATTGAGATAATTAAGATTTATTAGTGTGCCCAATATGATTTTATTAATTGATTATTGTTTAATAAATGTTTCTGATGTGTAATTTAAATAATTCCAAGGTATTTAAATATTTTCAGTAATTTTATTTTAACCGAGAAGTGTGTATGAACGCATTTCTGGACTGATCTTTTAAAATGTTGACACTTGTCCATTTTCTTTTCTTTGTCTTTTCCTTTTTCTTTTCTTTCTTTCTTTCTTTTTCTCTTTTCCTCCCGTGCCACTCCCTCTCTCTCCGT
>NW_010385543.1:0-886 GCF_000414095.1 Morus notabilis
GACTTTGCACTATCCGGTATTCCTGACACATACTTCATCAAATGGTTCGTGCATGTTTGTTGTCCAGTCCGGAGCATCAAGATCAAGTTGGTAAGGATTAAAATTCCCTAAATTTTTTATTTTCTAATGAATTTCTAAAGTCGCCGATCTATTGATACCTCGACGGAAGAAGCAATCCAGCTTTTTCGTTTTCCTAGAGACATGCCTTTCTTACGCTTTCTCCTCATGTTTTCTTCACCGTAATCATCAATTTGATTCTGTGGAGTTAACCGATATCCCGTCATTTCCAAAATGTCCTCCAAAAAATGTACTTTCACGGGGTGCGTAAAACCCTGAGCATAAGGCAAACGCTCAATATAAAAGTGAGCCCATATATGAAGACCAAGTCCTTTATTTTTTTTCTTCTTTAAATTTTTTTTATAAGAAACAAAATTTTATTGTAAAAAGATAAAAAAATTTCTTACGCATCCTCTGCATGTTTTCTTCACTGTAATTGTTTTTTTCTTTCTTTTAATTCATGTCAATAAAAAGAAAAAAATTTATAGGGGAGAAATGAAGGGAGAAAAGGTGGGGTGCCTGGTGGCTGGTTGGGGCTCCCTTCGAGGATAGAAAGATTACATGTGAAAATATTAGAAAGTGGAGGGAAAGAAAACACAGAGGAAGAGGAAAAGAAAATATGAAACACGTCTAAAATCTACTAGTTCCTACAATTAATTTTTACATTTCAGAACCCTAAATCTACTATTCCTAAGAAAATTTTTACATTTCAGAACTCTACCATCAATGCTCATTTAAGAGGTTATCATTTGAAAATGATAATGACCTTTTCTGGTCAGATATTTTAAGGAAATCTCTTCCTCTTTTCTTGTACTTATTTTTTTGATCA
>NW_010385544.1:0-887 GCF_000414095.1 Morus notabilis
TAATTATTAGTCTTCAAGAAAAATAACTAATGTAATCTTCAAGAAAAATAAGGGAATTTACAACAGAAAAAGAAAGAAACGGGAAAATAACTGTGTACATCCTCTTATTATATGTACATAAAAGTTCAATTACATACTATAATTTCAACAAAAAGCTTCAGAGATTTAAAAGAAATCTCCTTTTAAAATAGATGTGTTTGAGATCATACATTCAATTGATTATAATTTCTATAATACTAACAAAAGAAAACCACAACTTTCTTATTATTCTCCTTTTGATTTCGTCTCTGTCTCTGAAATAATTTGTTTACTAGGCTTTATCACATTGTTTTTTTTTTGGGAAGCTGGTTTTCATATATCTTGCTTAGAAAGCTTGATTTCAAACTTGTACGACATAATTGGGTGCAACCTGAAATTTCTACGAAGCAAAGAATCAACCAATGACCATCAATATTAAATGCTTCTCAACTACCTTAATAATATCAACTAAATCATTCCAAAAAATCATGATATCATGAGCACAATATTACGAACAACAGCTAGCCGCGGTTTATGAATGCGGTATATATTATTGGCATAGTATTATTAATTACTGGATCCCATAGACAAAATCTCTTTCAAGATTATTTGTAACACAAGCTTTAGATATTGTATAGCTTTTGCGCTACATAGTTTTGAAGTCAAGACTTGGTCCACGACTAATGAACGTGGACGTAATAAACGTTTTCTAAGACAATAATACTTGCAATTCTATAATGTACATGCTTTTATTTATAAGATAAGATAAGATGACAGACGTTTACTATTTGTGGTTATTTCCTATAGTACTATTAAATTGAGAAAAGGCCACGAATATTGACATATGAATGAGTTATATATATATATAT
>NW_010385545.1:0-887 GCF_000414095.1 Morus notabilis
AAACTTTTTAAATCCAATACAAAACTGCAATTAGAAAGCATACAAATTCAGAGATAAACCATAATCTATCTTCTTTATTGTGCAGAAAAATAACATAAAATGTATCTTAACCAAAAGAACATCTAAATTACAAACTCCTACTAAAATCGCCCATCATCAAATAAAACAACACCCATATGAGTAGTATGCTCGTGAAAAGTCTTCGGCTGTACACCCTTGATTTGTAGATCCACCATTATGGAGTTTGTCCTAATATGCTCTATAGACACTTAAAAACTCTGAACTATTTATTTAACAACAAGAACTTGAAGTCTATGTGCTTCGACTTCAAAGAATTTATGTTATTATTGGAATATAGCAAGCCTGAATTATTGTCACACATATCTCACTTTTCTCACTTCATAATTTTATTTAGATTATTTGAAGCGTCTTTCATAACTTCGGACTGAGATTACAGGATGGCCCGTGATGAATGAAATCTACAACGAAAAGAAAAGGCATGAATCGGCTTTTAGACTAGCCAAGTTGCTAATAAAACAAGACACTTCTTGGGAGGTAAGCATGTCGAAGGAAGATAGGGGCAAGATTTCGGTCGGAAACTTTGATAATCCGCCTGAAAGTACAGATAACGACGATGAAGAAGGGAAAAAGGGTCGAGCAAACAAAAAAAGAAAAGCGGCTAACTTGCAAAAGAATACTACTCTCACAGACGAAACAGGGCCAACAACAGATAAATTGTTACAAAACACACCACCAAATCCTGCTGATATGCTTGATTCTTCCATGGAAGCCGTGTTTTCGGTTTTGGTTCAAGACGAATCAGAAGATCAAAAAGCCCCTGAAAGCAAAATAGTACAGAAAGCAGAACCTGGAGGAGGAGGCCTTCC
>NW_010385546.1:0-888 GCF_000414095.1 Morus notabilis
AAATATCCTTTAAAATAGTACCATTAAAGATTTCTAGGTCTCAATATTAGCCTATTAAATTTTACTCATTTGGATTAATAAATACTTTGATAGATTATTATTTATAATTTGACAAAGTACGTTAGTGGTGGGTCTCCAGTCACCGACAGTGGGTCTCCAATCATCGACAGTGGGTGTAATTTGATAGATTACTATATATAATTTGACAGATTATTATAAAAAGAATAGTCTATCACAATAAAAGGATAAAACTGATGAGAATGTGTTTAAGGGTTAGTTTTTACGATTCTCTTAGTTTCATATATCTTGGCCCAAAAAAGTATGGGCCAGGGTATGTAATCTGCCAGGTAATGTAGACATCTCCAAAGCAAATCAAGTAATCAACTAATAAGAAATCAAGTTAGCACATGTTAAATTTGACATTGAGAATAGCATTGGTATTAGGGATGCTCTAACAAAATTTATGTGTAATTATATTTATATGCAAACATAATAAAGTTTTTATGCACTTTAAATATCTATGCTATCTCGAATTTCTATGCCAACACTAAAATTTAACATTTGTGAAAGAAAAATTTTCTTCAATGCTATATGTTTAATGTTGAATTTGCTTATATTTTGGCGCTAAATTATCAGAGTATCGTCTGTGCCAAAATTTGATATTTAGTTGTTTACAATATTAAATATTTTCATTTCCTAGTTATTTTAAATATTTTTCCTTTACAAGTTACAAAGCTAAAAGTTTATAAGAAAAAAGTAAATGCATCACTCAAAATAACGCTACGCATTATAATACAGAATAGAAAACATATCAAAATTATTATTTTTGTAACTTCTTTCTCCTAATATAGTGTTGACATGAAGATTTTTATTGTCGTTTACAAAGAT
>NW_010385547.1:0-889 GCF_000414095.1 Morus notabilis
CCCCCCCCCTCACGTGCTTGTCACGCTTAGCATAAGTGAACCGAATATGGGGCTTATCAGTTTCTTTGTTAATTTCTTCAGCAAAGAACCCAGGGTTTGAAAATTACAATGTGGCTAAGGTACTTCTTTGTCTTTTTGAAACTTGTTTCTTCTTTTCATCTTTTGTTTTAGTTTGTGATTCATAGTTTCTTTTATTATAATTGCACGCTGTCTGTTAGTTTAATCGCTTATGATTGCTTTCTAATTTTATACTCAATCTGAATCCACATTATTGATTTATATTAAGTCTGTTATATGTAACTTTGATTGCTTGTTCTTTGTTCTATGTATGTGTTAATTCATCCCGATCAATATGATTTCACTTTTTACTTCTTCTAATTGTTATCTAACTCTGTAACTTCTCATAGTTTTAATTCATGATTCATTCTTTCTTAATCTTTTCTGAATGAAAATATTAAAAAGTTATTTTCATGATGAACTTAAAGGAACCAAAATTTACTAAAAATTCACGGCACTGCACGTGCGAAGCACGCGGCTTTTACTAGTAACTATGTTAGAAATCTCAGTTTACTGTAGACTTACTCTAATTTCACAATCCAAAGTTTTCGTTAACTTATTTTGTCTTTTAGCGCTTTTTCTCCCCTTTTTCTCTCTTTTTTCCCCTCTTAACTCGGCTCTGATATGTTGGTTTTCTTCTTAGCTCTGGTCTGGAGTGTCGTAGCTTGCAGGTTGCTTTTTAACCCTTCTTTTTTCCTATTTATGATTGTCGTTTCTCCTTCGCTTGGGGTACGTTTTGTTCTCCATTTTTGTATGTTGTTGCTCTGTTATTGTTGTGGGCCTGATTGAATTTGAAGAGTTGAGTTTTTAGGGTATGGAGTTTCTTCAAGGT
>NW_010385548.1:0-886 GCF_000414095.1 Morus notabilis
GGGGGGGGACACAACTAACCGAACTTGGAGGAAATCTGAAGTTAGAGGTATCATACCAAAGAATTTTCCCAAGAAAACAAATTAGATTTAATTAAGCTTGAGCTAATACTGGTGATTGTACATGTCAATCTCAAAGTGCACGAATTCAAAATAATACGGAAGAAATGCAAATACTTAGAGCAAGAGAAACATGGAAACCCTAAGCAAGTTGATCCGGAGAATAAAGGATATAAATTTGCTTTAAAAAAAAACTAAAAAATTGTTGGAAGTAAAATTTAATTAGTATAACACAATCTTAAGCGGCACAGAAATTTTAACACGAACACAACCCGAAACAATTCTCAACAATTAAAAGACGATTCAATGCTAAGAAATTAACCCTAAATACAATTCTCAACAATTAAAAGACAATATAACAGAAATTACAGCAATTGGCATGCAATAAAGGCAGAAGATCTACATAGATTTAAATAAAAAATTAAGGAACTCACCAGAGCCATGGCTTCACGGAAAAACGTTCGCTCAGAGTTCAGATCTGACGACATAAAACTTCATGAATTAAGAAAACAGACAAAAAAGAAAAAGAAAAAGAGAGAATTGGATTGTAGAAACTGCAATACTTTGCGAAGAAGATAAAAAAGTAGAAAGCTTGAGAGAGAAAGACGAGAGAGAGACCTATAGAGAGAGAAGTCGAGCTTTCGTTCTTCCGAGAGAGCACAAAAGAGTGAGTGCGAATTGATAGAGAGGAAGGGGAGAGAAATAGGGAAGCGAGCTAGGGTTTTTGTACCACATAATTATCATATTTCGAGTTGGGTTTCCGATTTCATTTGGCCCACGGATGGAGTCAGTTAATGGGCTGGGCTGAGATATGATGGATGGGAAAGAG
>NW_010385549.1:0-883 GCF_000414095.1 Morus notabilis
TTGGGAGGAGAGAAAATAAGAGCGAGAAAAATTTGGGATTCTGAAAATGCTAGAATGAAATAAGAAAGATGGCTGTATTTTGTGTTTTGACGGTGGTGAGTGTGTTTTGAATTTTTAGGGAGCCCGCTCAATGAAACCACGCAATTTTAATGTGTGTATATATACACACACATATATATACATAGAAAAATATAGACAGAATTATTTTTAAAAGTTATTATATATATACAAAATAACATTTTTTTTAAAACGCTATGAGTAACAGTTATTAAAAAGTTATTCTGTTGTAGTGTAGAAGGCGGAAAATAAATAAATAAATAACTTAGCTCTAATCTAGACAGCCATGGAGTGAACTATGTGAGTGTAAATAAAATGTAAAAAAAAAGTATTCTTATATGTTTTAAACCCTTTTATTTTTTACATTATTTTCATCATCTACACTCAAATTCTTCAACATGTATGAAATGATGATCAACATTCTTCTTAAACGCCCATGACAGAATCTGCAACAAGATGACATACTAAAACCGGACTGTTTTAAATTATCTTCCGTTGCGAATCGATCATGTAACAATTTTTAGAGGACAGAGTGTCAAGCTTGAACGTCGATCATTTAACAATTTCCAGACTTTTTGCATGATTATGTTTATCGTGCAAAAATTTAACAACGTACTAGAAGTAACGTGGTAAGAAATTACACCACATTTCTTATATGATCGAATTTTAAGCAATAGATACGTTATCGTATTAATCCGAAGAACTTACACAGGAAGAGGACTACATTTTAAAAGAGCCTAATATGTATTTCATATAGAACTCGATTTTGTCTCCCTTATACATTTGTGTGCATAATAATCATATATAAATAGTGTATAAAAAAAAA
>NW_010385550.1:0-889 GCF_000414095.1 Morus notabilis
TCTCTCTCTCTCTCTCCCTACACACACACACATATAAGAAGCAACCTTCAATTGATAGTAAAATCAATTAAAAGGGGAAGGGGACAAGAAATCTTCAATGAAAAGCAACGTACAGAAAAATCAAAAGAAAACCACAAAACGTAAACACCATAAAAATGAAAACGTAGAATACAACTAAACCCCCATCACATATTTCCAATCAAGAATGTATGTAAATCATGGAAAGTATGCATAACTTAGGGGCAACAACAAAAGCTGCAAGATTTCAATAACAGAATGGTCATAAATATAAAAGTGCTTAGGGAGTTACCTCTTCAGTATCAATCACCTCCCAATGACCATCCTCAGAACATTCAAAGTAAACCCTCCTATGACCTGGATCATTTCCGTTACAGGGGCCTAAGAAAAGCCAGTATCTGTTGTACCTACGATCAGACCCCAAAAAGATAGATTGCATGGGATGTACACCGACCCATGTTTCTGTTTGTTTTCCGTCTTTGCCTTTTTCGGAGAATCTTTCATAGAACTTTGAGATTGACGTTGACGAATCAATTGCATGATCCTTCCAATATGTGTATGCTTCTTTTACTCCTTGTAGTTGTCCTAGTTGACCCCAAGACTGCACCAGCAGGCTTTGATTCTTAGTTGATGTTCTCTTAATTTTTGCACCCGAACCAGAACGGTAAATGTTAGGAACGCCTTCAGCATTAGATTTTGAAGTAGCCTATATGGAAAAACTAAACTTAGTTATCAAGAGATCAAAAGGGAAAAGAAATTAAAATTATAAAGGTGATTAATCTGAGGGAAATTTCGTTCATGAACAACTGCTCTCGGAAATTGGTACTTGTAAATGTCAAGAATTTTTTCCTGAAATGTGTTTTTTTTTTTT
>NW_010385551.1:0-889 GCF_000414095.1 Morus notabilis
TTTTTTTTTTTTTTTTCTCCCTCAGAGTCCTCATTATCACCCGTTCATGAAACTGAATTTATATCGCGGAATGGCTACTGGGGAATAAGCGAATTGCAAGTTGGAACCCTAGAAAACCAGGGAGTGCAAAATTTCAAAAAGTCTCCTTTTTCTGATAAAGCTCAAAATGTCGCTCTATAATTACAAATGAAAACACTAACAGAGAATAAGCATCGCCCAAATTCGCAGATTCTAAGCACAAACATAGAATTGAGCATTACCCAAATTGGCATTTAAGAACAAATTTCAAAATAAATGTTTTTCTTAATAAAAGCACGAAAATTTAGCTCTTTCTTTTTTGTCCTAAGAATAAGTTGAAAAATGGGTTTGGATTCCTCTAGTCTAGAAAAAGAGAAGATAGTGAATGAGAAATGATCTGAGAAAGAGAGAAACCTGGAGTTGAAGAATTCTTATGGCGGAAACTGTCCCACCACTCGGAATCAATGGCGTTGGGTTGTACAGGAACACTACTTATGCTTCTGGACTTCTTCAATTTTCTCGATTCCTTTTTGTTTTTCTTTGATTTCTTTGGAGGCGCCATCAGATACAAACTGAGCTTCTACCAGTTTGGATGGAATGGAAGACAAGAAAATGCTGATTGTCTCGGAAAATGTGAAAATGAAGGAAAAGCGCAGCAAATTAGCTAAGAACATCGTCTTAAGAATGAAGGAAAACGACATACCGTTTTATTTTAAATGTTTGCTGTCGTTCATAGAATATAACAAAAATATTTTTTCGTTTATGGTCGTTGACTTGACGGAGTGCAAAACTTACATGTAGCTCGAAAATTGTTGGGGGGTAATTTGCTGTTCCGTTATTTAAAAAGTTTTTTTTTTTTTTTTTTTTTTTC
>NW_010385552.1:0-889 GCF_000414095.1 Morus notabilis
AGTAATTACGTTATTGCTCAAGGGTATAAAACTTCGGAGAATTTTACAGTAGGATATCAAAAAGTGGACTACCAGTGTCTCTGTATAGATGTGTATAATAAACAGCTACTTTACATATTTTTTTAATTATTATTACGTGATTTTAATTAAATCTAACAATTAAAAATATGCACTACGATATAAGATTTTAGTGTAAAAAGATCCTAAAGCCTTTTGAGATAAAGTTTAAAGAGTTTCTTTGGTAAGATTATAAAAAATAAACTATATGTTATTATCTACTTTTTAATTGTCAAATTTGTATTAACAATTGCATGTTCTACGTACTTTTTAAATCTAATGTGATTTTAATTAAATCTAACGGTTATAAATTAGTACTACAAGTAGAAACACCTACTAGAGAAATTCTGGACTTGGACAATAATGTCAAGATACATACTAAATTGGTAAAAATATGGAAACCATTTTTTTCCTACCTTGACAAAAACAGTATTTCTTTCCTTAGCAAAAATCTTTCTAGATAGAGTCTCGTATACATATTATAGGTTCCCAGTGAAGATATAATTAAAATCACATTAAAATAAAAGATATGTAAATTAAAAAGTATTTAATAAAGATCATGTGGTCAAAAAATAAAGATATATATTATGTGAGAGATTTTTATTGTAATAAAAAAATTAAATGTGATTATTTTTTAAAAATTTTTATTATAATAAAATTTAAAATTTAAATTTGAATCGATAAAATAAACGAGACCTTATTTTCCTCTTAAATTCTTCAATAATATTTAACATTTAAGAGGAGAGTTTCTTTTATAAGATAAAAATAAAAATAATGATAATTTTTTAATTTTAACGTGTGATATTAAAATAAAAATGATTAATTATATATA
>NW_010385553.1:0-886 GCF_000414095.1 Morus notabilis
TCTATAACTAATCACCTAATAATTGAAGTCAGCAACAGAGTTGCAATTACTTGTAAATCACGCAAACATTTGAAGACAAAAAAGATTTGAGAAAAATAGGTAAATACAAGCTTGAAAAAATTGAAAAATACCTCCCAGTTCTAATTCATTTGCTACTGATGTACCACCTCTGTATTACCCCTTGAATCGCTTTGAATCTCCGCTAGTGGGTTCACAATAAACCCACCACCTTGCAGCCGAAACCGGCGGTTTAACTTAAACCTTTCAGCACTGCCATTTGCATCATCTCTGTAGCGCATGGCTGCAACCGAGGGGGTGCCACTTGAAGTGGAAATCCTTGGTGCTGACAACCTGCCTTCTGTTTTTCTCCAAAACTTGGAGCTTAAGAAATCTGCACCAGGGAGCATACAACATGTTGTTCTGGAGGAGTCCGTTTTTGACATCCTTCCAGTTGACACAGCCAGATCATAAGAGATCTCATCCAGTGCTAATTCCAGTCCATGCACACGGGTCTCCAAGGAACGCATTCCATTCTGCGAGCTCCCAATGAACCTCTAAAAGCAAGAAGCAAAAGAGTGAAAAGGAAAGCCTCATTAAAATAATAATGTAAGAAAGCATGTCAACCAGAATAGTTTGTTTTTAAGATTACATGCCATTAAAATAATAATGTAGGTAAATATCAAAAGAAGACGTGAAAATCAGCTCTAGAATAAGTACATGCAATGCAAGCTTCATTTCATTTATTTGACTAAAATAAGACTTCCCACACAGTATTTGTCTAATGCTGTTCTTCTTCATAAGTTGGTAGTTATAACTACTAAAGAGGGACCATGCCTGATGTCTGCCTCTGTTTGGTACCCGTAATCCCCCCCACCCCAAAAAAAAA
>NW_010385554.1:0-890 GCF_000414095.1 Morus notabilis
TGGTTCGGTAATAACTCTTTGCCTAATCCACTTGTGAATGCACTAATATGTTCTCAGATTACAAACTCTCTTAGAGTCCTGAAATGGTGCGTAACCCTTTTTTGAGTTTTCCTGGCTCTATTTATAGGCCTTTACATGTGACTATGCCTTCTCCGTTCCCAAGGAGGAAGCCATCTTCCGTCCTCGATCTGCGGGATGGTAGGTGAGTTTTCTTGATGAAAACCTCAGGAAATGCGACTGATCCCTCTCATCTGCCGCCCGATTTCTTGACTCCTACAGTAGCCGTTGGATCGATACTTTCTTCCCCGAGTTGACAATACCGTTGATGGGTTTGACTTGGCGGGATGCCTTGACGCCGTGGCCCTCAGAAGTCGGGCCATTGTGCTCGACGCCTCTCACCACGTATGATCTCTCGACGCAAAGGGCACCTTAGCTATAGCTGCTCCCTCGACGCCAGTGACCGATTCTAAAAAAGGAGTCCTCGGCGCCTGTCGTTCGAAAGAGTGGTCGATACCTCGACCATGGTGTAACAGTATTCATCAGTAACCATAGCTCCCGCTAGGGGCTCAACAACGTTTGAAGCGCCTGTTGTGCTCATAGTCCTTTGAGGTGTCTATTGTGGGCTCAATTGCTTTGCTCTGGTTCATGCGCCTTATCGTCTGACACTTCTTCGAGATTGTTCTTCGTGTGCCTCGACCTTGTTCCTCAAAGCTGCTTTTCTCGTTGCAGGTCTATTGTTGAGGGCATTAAAGAGTCGTGAGCTTGTTGACATGGAAAGTGTTAAAAGAAATCTTTTCGAATTCACATAATCAATATTATTACGCCATGGTCGAGGAATCGACCACTCTCTCGACGACAGGCGCCGAGGACTCCCCGTTGGGAATCTATTG
>NW_010385555.1:0-890 GCF_000414095.1 Morus notabilis
GACCAGCCACGAAAAGAAGTTTCCCCCTCGTTGTTAATATAGGCAAGAAGATGTGGTACAGCTTCCTGAATATCCTCACGAATTTCGTATGTTGATTCAAGACGGAAGAGGTTGAAATTTCTCAGAAGATAATCATGAAGAGTTAGAAATTGTAAGTTTAGTTTTGGAAGTGCTAGACAACCTTCTCCAGAGTAATTAATGCTCGGTACAACACTTTCATCCCACATAATCTGTTCATTTGGATAGAGTGGAAGAGCATTTATGGATTCTTTTTGAGATTGTTGCTTCTCAAAAAATGAAACCATGACTTCAATGAGAAAATCAACCCTATTTGACCACGGGTCATCAGTAGACACCAGCTTGAGCTGCATTAACAGAAAAGTGTCAATCAACCAAAGTTACAACACATTTTCTAAGATCTCCTAGAAATTTTAAGTAGTTAAAAACTAAGTATTTCAGAACCTTAACACAAACTATCTCGTCTTACATAATTTATTAAGCAAGAAGTTCAAACGAAAAACTAATAAATTAAAAAAGTAGTGACAAACAGCGCAAAACAAATAAAGAAGTTGGCTCTTTAACGGAGTTTTTAGCTCTTTATCAGATCTCAAGTTAATTTGAAGAAACATTTGAAGGCCATCAATCTACACCCGAGAATCATTTGAAGAAGCAAATGTGTCAACAACTTTTCAAGTGGGTTCATTAAAGAACAAGAACTGCAATGTTTGCGAAAGCCAAAGTTTCCAGAGACTAGTGATCTAAATGAGAGAAATGGTAATCATTTATCCCAGAAGACATTAGAGGCAAAAATTTTTCACAAAAAAGTTCACCAAAAACTAGGGACAGCGACCATAAATCTTGCAATGTAAATGTGAGAACGTCGATCCACA
>NW_010385556.1:0-890 GCF_000414095.1 Morus notabilis
TGTACTACAATTGACCGCTTATTTTTGTACACGTTTGGGCGTAACCAAACACCTCACGTGTTTTGTACCACATTCATTTTTTTAATTATGTAAATACTCAAAATACCTCCTATTTTTATAAAACCACAGCCCAAAAATACCCCTTGAAGCAACTATTTTTTTAAATACCAAGAATCCCTTTCTCAATCTTTATTAAATACAATTTAAAACATTATTAAACCGAAGTATTGAACAAATTCAATCTTAAAAAATGAAAAACTCTCATAATAGTTGAAGTATTTTTTTGTTTGAATATTTATTTGAGTATTTTAAATATTTTTATATTTTACTTTTAGTTAAATAATATCTAAAATAACATTTAATATAGATTAGGAAGGGTAATAATGCCATTTTAAAAAATATTTAATTACTTCAGGAGTTGTTTTCGGTATGTTTTTATAAACACAAGGGATGTTTTAATTTAGGCATTTGCATAATAAGAAGGGAAAATGTGGTGTTTTGATCAAATACAGGGAATGTTTTGAGTATTTTTTCTAAATTATTACATTTGTTATACAAATATATGAACACATAAAATATTGTTAGCTTAGGTCTAATTATAAATCATTTTTGTTAGACATTTTTTTTCTTTTTGAAACAAAAAAGGAACTCTTTGGTAATTTTTTATTGTTTTTTATTTTCCTAATTTTAAATTATTTTCAATTTTTTACATAAAATTGAGAAATATTTTTGTTGTTCAAATGTTCTTCACGTTTTTTTTTCTCATAACTAAACATTGTTTGTTTCTAATGCATGTTTACTTACCAGTGAGGAATGAAAGTGGAGAATCAGAATCAACCCACATTTATTACCTATTTTTATTCTAGAATAGGAGTGAAAATGTGTAGGTC
>NW_010385557.1:0-889 GCF_000414095.1 Morus notabilis
AAAATAATAATATTAGAGTTATTAATATAATTATAATATTATTTGTTACGATATTACTATATATTATATTTTATTATTATATTATATTATATTATGAGTCTTAATTTTATATTGAGAAAATTGTAAAGTTTAAATTTTATTAGGGGTATTATGGTATTATGAAAGTTTTATTAATTGTATTATCTTGATTCTCGCACAATCTAAAAATTAATGTTGTCTTTGAGTTATTTCTGATTTTGATTGTAAATTCTTAAAAAATTCTTTAAAAAACACTTTTAAAAAGATTTATCAAATATTAAAATTAATTTTTACTACAAGTAGAAGTTGATTTTAAAAGTGAAAAACAATACCAAGGTCTTCTCCAGAAAAGAAAAAAAAAACATGTGATTTCAGTCACAATCACACTTTTTTTATTTTTATTTTTAGGGAACACAACCACGCTTTATCTAATCGGGAGGAAACATTATTAAAGTTATCAAAAGAGAAAAAGAATAATAAAACGTTCGATGCAATGAACTTAGCTTGCTTAATTTGCTTACCGACATAAAAATTTACGTAATCACTGTTGGCTTTAAATGGATCAATGGTTAAATCAAGCCCTTTATCACCTCCGTCTTTAAAAATAAAAAATAAAGTTGTACCATTGAAGCTTTTTATCACCTTCTACCTAACTAATTCCACTTTAAGGTTCTTCCAACCTCTTTCCTTCTAGTCTATAAGAATTTTCAACCAAAACTAATTTGTAAACAACTTATATATGTACCCGCCACTGGGATTTATCATCATATGTACATATTATATACGTTAATACATTCATCCATACATGTATGTATGTGGTAAAATTTTAAATCTGACGGCCTAATCAATCTGGCACTTGTAACATTTTTTT
>NW_010385558.1:0-891 GCF_000414095.1 Morus notabilis
TTTTTTTTTTTTAGGGAAACAACTTTAGAAACGGACTATACTAAAATAAATAAATAAATCGGACTATAAAAATACTCTCTTTGTATATGTGTAATTCTGGGCCGTCATACAGTATTATAAAAACAAAATAAGTACGCAAAATTAACAGAATTTAATGAAAATATGATAATTCAAAACTGTTTACTATCAATAAGTTATTAGACAAATATTTGTCCTAAATTTTTTTTTTAATTATTTTACCCACCAAAAAGTTCTTTATCTTTTAAGCATAATGTCATCAAACGACAACGTGATATGTAGTGCATTGTGCAACAACATGAATGCTAATGTGTACATTCCATGGAATGCATGTTCATGGACGTGTTTTCATTTTGCCAATGTAATAATTAACATTAATTTGTATCCTCAGCCCCTATATTTGATTGGAAATCGTTCGCTAAATTCACATTAGAGCATTTAATTAGCAAGTTAATTCCACTCAGATTGTAACCCCCAAAGATGGGTACGTACACGAACTTGTAATCCAATCCAATGATCCATCTCCTTCGTTTCCCAATTTATACCCTCTCTACTCTCCATTACTAATTTCCATCTTCCAACCGAAAAAAAAAGGGGAAAATTTTCTCTCAATCTTCACTAATATTCCCAACTTAATCATGGACTACTATTCTGCCCAAATTAACTTGCCACAGATTGAAGATTACCCACTTGATTTTGACTGGCTATACTATGATCAACAACCATTTGAAAAGTAAGTTACTTAAATTAGACCATTTTTTTATCCTTTTTACGTGAATTTCTTAACAACCCATTTGTCTTTTTTTCTTTTTTATACTGTTCAAGATTCTGCTTCAAATTGTTGTGAAACAAATAATAAAAAAAAAAAAAAAA
>NW_010385559.1:0-891 GCF_000414095.1 Morus notabilis
TCTCTCTCTCTCTCTCTCTCTATATATATATATATATATATATATCTTTAAAACCGCTTTCTCCACCAACAATATTCTCTCCATTTTGTTTGTTGAAATGGGCAAAAGAGTATTAATTATTGTGATGCTCATCATCTTCATTGTTGGCCATACTCATTGCTCATCAAGACAGACTCAACTTGTCAAAGTGAAGCCCAGGTCCCAGAATTCACCGCACAACTTCGTTGGCTTCTTGCCAAAAGGATCTCCAATTCCGCCTTCTGCTCCTTCCAAAGAGCACAATGTCATTGGCTTACAAAGTTATTCAGAGCAATCACCATGACATGAATATATTTATGTTCATAATGGAGTACTTAGCTATATATATTCATAGAAGATCAGCAGGAGATCATGATTCATGGGTAATGAGTATATATGTTTGATCTCTTATAGCTTTTCTCTTTTTCCTGGCCTTTAAATATATATATATATATATATATATATAGTATATGTAGAAATTAAGAGCATGAACATGGTTTAACACTGTTCATGGTCAGATGTGGCTGTGGCTTTTTATCCTTAAAATGATGAGGACAATAACCTGTGTTTTTTTTTTTTTTTGTTCACAGTAGTTTTGTTATTGGAAGGAAAATAGAGTTCTTAAAACTGCAGAATATTGATAGTTTCTTCACTACGGCAAGAAACTTTTTGTAAAGGAAAAGGGAGAAGCAAGACTGCAGGTGTATATATGTAGGATAATCCAACTGCTACTTATTATTTCTTCTAGATTATGGAAGCAATTATATATCTCATGTTTATTACGTGCATGTATTGTCAAGAAATTTTGTGCTATAATTGAAATAAGTACATCTTACTGGTAAGAGACGAATGTTATGGAAGTTCTCACAAACA
>NW_010385560.1:0-891 GCF_000414095.1 Morus notabilis
CCGCTGGAGCCGGACAATCCGATATACAAGTGCGATCGGGATTACGATCTGGTGGCGGCGAACGCGTTCGAGATAATATCGCTATCGTCGGGGCTGGATCTGTCGGGGCTGTTTGGGGCGCGGCGGAAGGAGAGGCGGTTCGCGACGGGAATGACGGCGGAGGAGGCGGTGGAGAGGGCGAGGAAGGTGGGAGAGGGGCTTGGGTACAGGACGGAGAGAGGGTCAGGGAAGGGGTGGAATGTGGGGATGGGGAAGGGGAGAGTGGCGGTGGTGGCGGCGGCGGTGGAGGTTGCGCCGGGGTTGGTGTTTGGGGAGGTTAGGGTGGCGGAGAGCGGCGGAGAGATTGGGGAGGCTCAGTGGGAGGAGCTCATCGCCGGGATTGGAGAGGCCGGTCTTTCGTGGATAAACGACGCCGCTTGAGCACCTTAACCTTGAGGAAAACGACGCTGTCGTAGAGCCCGTTGAGAAACGCCGCCGTTTTGGTGCTTGAGCTTAAAGAAACGACGCCGTGCTAAAGCTTAAGCGTAAAGGAACGACGACGTTTGAGGGAGAAGCGAAGCGCGGGAAGAAGTTTAGAATGCATCGGAAACGGGATATATTGTTTTGCACGGACGGCGGATTATTCATCTTTGTACATGTCGTCGACGATAATTTAGGTTCTTTTTTTCGTAAATGAAGAAGATTTTCGTTAGTTTGTTCCTAGTATGACTTAATTCTTTGTTTGTTTTTTGTTTTTGTTTTTGTGTTTGTTTTTTTAATGTTCAAGCTATAGTGTGATGAATAAGATTAGTTAACTGGCCGTTCAGGTTGTTGATTTGTGGAAATTGGAGTTTTATGTTCTGAGGCCTCGTTCGTTTCGCTGATTCGAGTTTAGAATTTGAGTTGAGATGT
>NW_010385561.1:0-890 GCF_000414095.1 Morus notabilis
TTTTTTTTTTTTTTTTGGAATTTTTAGAGCATAAAACTGGGCAATGGCCTTGTGTCTTTCAATTAATATGTCTACTTGTTTTCTCTTTCCTTTGGCTTCCCATGTTAAAAACAAATAAAAGGTTTACAATGTGATGAAAAAATTTCAGGACTAAACAAATGCATTTTAATTAGTTAAAGAAGTCCTAGCACATTACAAATTACTTCATACCTCACGATGCTTGTAATTTTCTGCATCTTCTTCCTTGTCCCGAATTCTTCCAAGTTCCGTTGCCTCCCTTTTAAACTCCATCTCTAACTCCTCTAATGTCTTAGGGAACGCAGGATGATCAAACTGAGAACCAGATTGCATGTCAGGTCCTCTCCTCTCAGAATCAAATCCATCACTTCTATAAGAACCAATGGTTTGACTATGACCATCATATGAGCTATATGTGTTGTAAGGGGGGTTTGCCGGAGATTTTGAATGACTTGAACGGCCCCTAGCTCCATCCTTACCATAAGCTTCACGAAATGAAGAGTATATTAAGCACTCGATTCAAGATGCTAACCTAGTTTGTAGCTTAACTCAACATACTATCTTAAATTCACAGTGAAACCATCTGAGGCAAAAAGTCCGGAAAGGCTTTCAGTAAATTTTGGAGACAACCCGATCAATTCAGACGCACTCACGAAAGTTACTTCTAACTTTCAGAACCGTACACATAATGCTTGAACATAAGAACTTACCTCTTGCTGCAAACAAATGATAAGCAAAGAGCAGCATCATTTAACAATTCAGAAAGAAACAAGGTTTACAAGGCATTGGAAAGTCTGCAGGAACCTAAGAAGCTATAAACATGGGATTACCAGCTTTCTATGCACGCCGTAAAGGTATCCTATGCTTTCCCT
>NW_010385562.1:0-891 GCF_000414095.1 Morus notabilis
TCAAGTTATAACTCAAACTCAACATAAAATTTACACTCAAATCACCTAACTAAAAAAGGATAAAAGAACAAGCCATTTGTTTCTTTGGAATGCTCTTTCACAAGTTGTTACTGCTGAAAAGAAAATGAAATCAACTGATGGCTCTCCAACCAGAGCTCGTCCACCAGTAGTTAGATTATTTCTTAATTCTTCCTCTATTTTTTACGCTTATTTTTAAATATATTCAAACATTTTTAATATTATAAATATGTTTAAAACATTCTGAATATGTTTTAATATTTTAATATGGTGTCATGTCAACAAACCCGTTAAGTGTATAGACAAGGTTGGATGGAAGGAACATTTTGAACTGTAATTTATATATTAAGGTGCATTTTAAATTGTTCTAATAAATTAAGAAACACTTTGAAACATGGTACATATTTCAGAAAACATTTATGAAAATAATTTTTTATATAATAGTGTAATTGAATTTTGATTTATTAGAGATTTTAAATTCAAAATAAGAGTACCTAAAAAAACAAAACTTAAGGTATAATTAAATTTTTTTCTAAAAATATCATGTAAATGTTGTAAACAAAAAAAAAGGAGGGACAAATGAAGGAGAATAGTGTAAAAAATTTTAAAAGACGCCCAAAATCACAAAGGGCTAAGTGGGTCCAGGGGGCATACGATATGATCCAAAGAAATATGTTTTCTAGTGCCGAAATTTTAAATTACAAGTTTCAAACAAAAATTTAAAATCAAAAGTCTTTCTTCTCAACATAAACATTCTGATCACCACATGTACATGGAGCTTGTTTAGTTGTATTTTTAAGTTATGATAATTTATGTAGATCTTAAGTTAAATTTGAGTTATAATTTGAGTTGAAGTTGTAACTTGAGTTTGTA
>NW_010385563.1:0-891 GCF_000414095.1 Morus notabilis
AGTTATTTATATTTGATATCAGTGCTTTATTAGCCATCGGAATCTTTATTCCTTTGTTGTCACTTAATAGTAATCACACATTACATCTATGTTGTATTGTTTAGTACACAAGTTACTTCCTTTGCCCTTAGGTGACACAACTACGGAGACCCTTTGAGACTGACCTAATAATGACAACTAGTATGCTGCTTTACTTGGGTGATTTTCTATTTGTATAGCATCTGAGGCCAGGTTCAATTGTCAGTTGTCGTCAATATATGCAGACCAAAGGTTGTAGGGCTTTTTGCTATGCTCAGTTCGATAATTTTCAGTTAAGTTTCTGGAAATTTGAGGTTTTACGTTTCATGTGTGTTTTGCTCAGTGCAAGTGTGACCGTACTTTCTTCTGCCAGTATTGCTACTTGTTGGTCGAAGTTGTCTCGGAAATATATTTTACCTTGGTGACCTGTGCTAATTCTCCTGAAATTTGTTATCTATTTCTTGGTGCTATTACTGATTACTTATTAGAAAGCTAATTATCTCAATGTTTTTGAATAGATCCACGCCTTACGGATTATGCCACATTGCTTGAAAACATACATGGTTTAAGAGCAGGGAAACCTGTTCAGATCCCGATATATGATTTCAAGACTAGCTCTCGCGTAGGGTACAGGTAGTGCATCTCTCTTGCTTGTTCTATGCAAGATGTGGAAATTGATATTATTGAGGGACGAAAAAAAGAATATGGAAGTTAAAATGACTGTAAAATTAACTTTCTATACTTCATGGATATGAATGAGGAGGGTCACAAGTTTTGTATTCTGCTATCTTATTTGTGCACAAAGTTTATTCAAATTCATCTCAAATTTTCAGATGGTTTTGAAGATATTCTTTGCTTTATGTATGCAAGTCT
>NW_010385564.1:0-891 GCF_000414095.1 Morus notabilis
GATTCTGATTTTTGAAATTCAAATTTTTTGTGAGAGAAAAACACTGTAGGAGAACCAAGAACCATGATCCTAAACCAAACAGAACCTTTGAAACAAACGTCACCGAAAAGTTTGAATTTTAATTAGTTTTAAATTCATATTAAATTTTAAAAGCATAGAGTTACCAAAATATCCTTAAAATAACTAATTAAATGTCAATTTCTGTTAAAAATTTAACGGAGGGGGCTTTCTTGTTAATATTTCATTGTTCAGGAGGAACATATATTATGTTTTAAACATCGATGGGCGAAGAGTTATATAAGGGTTATAGTTCGGGAGGAATTTCTATAATTAATCCCTTTTTCCTTTTTTTTAGAGTTATGACGGCGCTAGAGAAATGGTTTATTTACTTATACCTTATTTATTTAAAAAGTATGTCTTTTGTTTTTAATCACATCAAATATATACTACCAAATTACATTTAATAGAAAAATCATTATATAGTTTAACTCAGTTTAAACGATAAATACAATTCAAACTGTGTGTTTATCAAACACGAATTCAAATTATAGTCACCTTTCCAACTGAGTCAAACTGAAATAAATTAGCAAAACAAATAGGATAAAAGCCTTTTATGTCAAAAATTATAAGCGGGATAATCAAGTAACTAAGTTATGAATTAATTGTTAATTTATAATTAATTAATTATTAATGAAATGCGAAGATAAATAAATTTGAAAATGTCATGAATAATTCTTTAAGGAAATTCTATAAGAAGGAAATTCTCCGGAAGGTCACTAAACGAGTCACCCCGACTTTACGAGAAGGCGGAATCGATTGGTAGACTGATCAACTCCACCGGTCGATCTCACGAGTCCACAGACAGTCTTAGGTACCAAATTACCAGAGAAT
>NW_010385565.1:0-891 GCF_000414095.1 Morus notabilis
CAGCAGGAAGGGCTCGTGTGATTGGTTTAACAATAATGACTTTTCAACAACCTCCACAAATGATTGGTATAAGAATTAAGTGGTTTTTTATGATGAAAGTCTATGAATATATACATTTTTTGATGATAAAAAGTCGGTGATTATGGTACGTTGCAAAACAATGCTCATGCTGGCTATAAATATTCCTGATCACATTTGTTCCTGAGCATAAGCAAAGTGATTAAGCCTCTCACAGAAAATATTAATCCTTCCCTCATAAATATTCAAACCTTTTTCCTCCCAATAATTAAGCTCCCAAAGAAGGGGGGAAAAAATGGAACTTGTGGGAGCTATTTCAGCAAGAGAATGGAGTTCCCTAAACGGGATTTACAGCTCAGAGGAAGCTGATCACCATAACAATCAATTCATGACTTCTCATGATAATTTTCTGGCTGATCACTATGCAGCAATTGATCAAGATTTTAACACCACATTATAATTGGTGCTTCAAGTTTAGAATGCCCACTTCCCAATTTCACTTATTATGAAGGTTCTGCTCCACATTTGTCTTCGGGTATATTCGCCAATTCTTACAACTCATACACTACCTTGGTGAAAAGCTTAATAGCTCTCCTCTAGCTCCTTGTGAGGGTGACGTTGTCATGAGAAACAACGACCAGTTTCTCAGCGTCGAAGGAGGTCACCGTCATCAATGCCTGAACCAAGACTTTGTCAGTAATGGAAATTATGGTGGAAATAACCAACCTGCGGTGTCCCATAACGCGATGTTACACGAAGAATTGACCGTGGAAAATGGAAGCCGGTTCAGGAATAGTTACATGAAAAGATCGAGAAGTACTCCTATTATTCCAGCAGAATATGGTCAAGTAAGTAGAATTTTCAATGAGAGTT
>NW_010385566.1:0-892 GCF_000414095.1 Morus notabilis
AAGAGCGTCTAGTTTTAGTTGTTGTGTCTTCTTTTTTAAGAAGGCATAGCGTATTTCCTTTTTCTAAGAAAGATCAAAATATATAGAAATTAGTCCAAGTATAAAATTACATGAATTTTACTACATTAAGAAAACTTTTTTGAAAAATAAATAAAAGTATCAATATTATGCCAAAAATTGTTAAATTTGTGTAAAATTTTTATGATATTTTGTCATTTAACATTGCTTTTTCATAAAAATTGATATTTTTGTAGAAAAGAAATCGCTATTTGCAACATTTTCGTGAAAATTTCTTAGATATTATGCGAAAGTGATATTTAACCCCTATTTTCATATCTAAACTTTCAAAACGAAAATTTTAGTGAAAATCTCAGTGAAAATAGTTTAAGTTGACATATTAATTTTTTTTCCCCTAAAACGAAACTAGATATATTAATTTCTAAAAAATAATGTATATTAGATTCTTAATCAATATATTATATTAGGGCCACAGAATTTGGTAAACAAACGTCAATTTGGACCAAGTAAATCTTTTCCCTTACTTTCAAATTAGATTTATTTTGTGGAAGCAGCAAAAAGTTAGAAGAATATTTTTTTCAAGGTAACGTTTCTTATCCAATTTTGGAATTCAGAGGAAACAAAAAAGAATAATTCTAATCTCCACTCACGTGTTCCAATAGTTGGTGGGGTGAGATTTGTTGGCCCTAAACTCCGCGAAAAACAACTCGTCCCCACTCATTGACAAGGTATTCGATCATCGGCTTCACCTTAGCCACTAAAAGAAAGAGAAACCTAACAAAGAACACATGGATATAATTAGATATATATATATATATATATATAGACACACACTCTTTTAAAAGACGAAGAATGAAGGGAAAAAGAAAAAAAA
>NW_010385567.1:0-892 GCF_000414095.1 Morus notabilis
TTTTTTTTTCTTCTCTTTTTATATTTTATTCCTCTTGTTGTAAATGATTAGGACATCTATTTCTTAACAAGAAGCAAAGAAGGCATAACTATACTCAACTATTATAGTGCAATGCATTTCCCACAAATGTGACTTTACCTGTGATTGGAAGACGGTATTTAGCCCAAACACTGTATACAGCATCAGCTATTTTCGCAATCTGAGAAAAAATAATTTTATGTCAACTACAAAACAAAGATGAACCAGAGATAAAACAAAATTTTGTTTGTAAAACCAATAATGTATTATAACGAACAAAAGGAACTTACAGGTTCATATTTGGTTATGGCATAAACCCATCCAAGCCCAACTTGTTCATATAGCTTTCTAAATGCCTGCAGAAGTTTTTATTAACTTAAAGTTGGTCCTTCTTACTAATGCACAAGAGAAAGAGTTACAACATAATATATAGACACAAAATTATTAAGTTTAAAGTTTAATGAGCCTTACTTCAACGTCAGTGACTACAGTTCCATCATCAAGAATTGCATGAATTCTTCCCATAACCTTAAATTGAAAAAAGAAAAAAAAAAGTTACTATAATGAAGTAAAAAATGGTAAAGTGAAAGAAAATGCTGGAATTTCTCTCCATTTTGTGTACATTTCTACTTTCCATTTGGCCATGTTATCTATAATTAATCAACAATTGGTAAATGGAAAGAGTAAAAAAGAAAGTCTTTGTTTTCATTAACATCGATATGTACAAATTCACAAAATATGTAGAGCAAACATTTTTTTCAACATTTTTTTTTTCTTAAAAATTGTGTCTTCTATTGACAAATTCATTGATAAATCTCAACAATAGTGCATAATTGGTAACTCACAGTTTCAAAGTCTAGCCCTTGATTCTCCT
>NW_010385568.1:0-890 GCF_000414095.1 Morus notabilis
TGGTTTGATTGCCTTTATTTGTCTTCTTTTCATTTGCGCCGCCAGTTATGTTGAAAATCATCTATTGAATGGGTAGAATAAGTCGCATGGATGCCAGTTCAATTAATCCGTCACAAAATTTTAATAATATTGTTTTGAAATTTTTTTGCCTATTAATTATTTTAAGGATAAGTTTCTCTTTAGATTTTAATCTAACATTAGTCACTGTAATTTTCAAATTAATATTGCCAAAAATAAAACCTCAAGGTACAAACAATCCAAATTTCATTGTCCAATATGTATCGAAAACAAACTATTTCTAGCTTCATGCATCCTTTTTCTTTTGTGTCCTCTTCAAAGCCGTACGTTTTGGCTTGATTTTGATTTTGTATTGCATGTGATGATTATCATGGCCAATCAGTAGGAAAATTGGCCAATGCTTCTATGCCAAGGAGATAATCTAAATCATAGTATAAAATAATCAAAGTTTATCAGGAAACATTTATATTCATGTCAACATGATTTGTGAAACTGACAACTTTAAAGTTTAAAACTACACTGGAAACCCAAAATTCACTAAGGCATGTCCTCATCAAGAAGACAACATGTAATGACCAACATATACATATATAAGAGATTAGCATTTTGATTCACGTTGACTGTTGAGAATCATGTAGTAGATATTCCTCCCATAACCCTTCTCCCATTTTTCCACATCTCCACAGAGCTTCGTCACAAGCTTTTCATAGTATGGACTCTTTGCTGTCTGATTAAAGATGGAAAATAATCAAGAGTCAAAAATCAATAGAGCATTTGTTAATCTAATTGAATCGTACAGTATTTATGTATGTACATATGTACCTGGGCCTGTTCAAGAGCTCTCTGGATGACATAATTTCCATACTTGTTAC
>NW_010385569.1:0-892 GCF_000414095.1 Morus notabilis
TTTTTTTTTTTGGGAACTTACATTGTGTTTTGATATGCATTGAAAAAAGTACATAAATAAAACATTACAAGTACTACATAATAACTTTATACATATAAAAGAGAAATTCCAATATCAAAAGAAAGGCCAATAAGGCTCAAACATGTTTGGGATTTAATCTACATTATTACCGTTTCTCGACATTTCCTGAAATTTTTATAAAAAACTACTCAATAACTTTACTGAAATGGATATTTTTACAAGTAGTTTTGATATTTATAATCAGGTGAAATTTTGTCAAAAAATTTTCACATCTAAAAAATATGTTGGAATCTTAATAATTTTAAAATTTCGGTGAAATCAATATTTTTACAACTAGTTTTGATATTTATAATTAGGTGAAATTTTGTCAAAAATTTTTCACATCTAAAAAATATATATGTTGGCATCTTAGGGTATGTTTATTTACACAATTCAAATCATGACTTGCGTTGTGTACGTAAGAGAAAAATATTATAACAAAAAAAATTAAATTTAAATTTTTATAAAAGAAAATACTATAACAATATGAATTTTGAAATTTCGGTAAAAATTTTAAAAATATGGGTGAAATTGTTTTTTTTCATCAAAAGAGATATATATCATTACCAGGCTAATTCTGAACTACTTGGCAGGTGGTACGTGGGTCGGGGGCCCAATCATCCAGCTGGCATTCAAATGTTACATGTGGACCGAACCTGGCAAGCCTATAATGTCGAGATTATGATTTCCATTGAAAGAAGATTCTCAGCTATATATATGTTGCAATGATATTGCAAGTCTAGTCAGAGAGAGGAAACGAAACTTGCGAGTACAAACAAATCACGGGTAAACATAGAGGCCCGTTTATTTTGCTGATTCGAGTTTAGAATTT
>NW_010385570.1:0-892 GCF_000414095.1 Morus notabilis
GTTGTCAATTCGGGCTGCCCGGCCTAGCTAAGGCGACCCGCAAGGGGAAAACTTGGTGTGCTGACCCTTCTAAACAGATGGTCGATCCGACCCGAATTTAATGTACGAAAAATATGAAAAAAAAAATTAAAAACCTAACCAATTAGGCCCAATTAGGTTTTTAGGCTGAGATCTAGGCCCGACAGGGGCCTTTATACGGTCGGGTTCTAGACTAGCCCGTTTAGTCCAGTTTAAATTTAATTTCTCAAAACAAAAAAGGTGTAAAAGTTTTTCTTATTTTTATTTAATTATAAAATTTTCTCTCACACTTTCTCTCTCCTTCAAGAAATGCTCGCTTACTTTCCTGATCTACTTGGGATTTTTGCAGTAGAAATTATTAAGTTAACTATATTTGTTATTTACCGCAAGTTTAGTGGTGGCGCACACTGTGAATAGCAATACACGAATTGTTAGATGCAATCACTATTGATTATGATCATATATAATTACACTCTTATCTATGTGCAATATTAAGTACCGACAGTGTCGTTTGAAAATGTTTAGCTTCCTTATCAAAACACCTCTGCCTTGTATATTGAGTACAAACTGAAGCAAAGAGATAAGGAAATAAAAAAGTGAAAGTGGTTCAAGATAGGAGATTTCTATTGTGGGATTTAGAAAAACAAACCAACAGTAGCTATTTATTTTCAACTATTAAATATGTATTTGAGATTATTTGTACTGCAGAGATTTTAAATTTAATGTGATATAGACTAAATCTAATACTAAAAAATACACACTACTTGTATAAGGTCCTACTGGAGAAGGAGTACCGTATAATGATGTTAGTTTTTCATCTTCCATGTAGATTGTTGGGGTCAAATTCAGTCCTCTAAATTCCTAAAATAAATTG
>NW_010385571.1:0-890 GCF_000414095.1 Morus notabilis
AAAAAATGTAACTTGACAAACATGTAACATTGATGTTTACAAAGAAGAAATCTTGGTCATCTAAAGACTATTACTCATTTAGTTAATTGGTTTGAACAAACAATTTGAGCAGAAATTTATATTCTTATGAAAGAAAAAACTATAGTTAATGGTTTGAATTATAGTTAAAACCTACGAAATAAACGGGTCATATATTACCTCTATAATGCCAATGTTGCGATTAATAACTATCATGTTACGTTTTTCAGTCTTACATATTACGTCGAAGGGACCATATCTGGAAGGATCGTAGAAAAGCCTATAGTATACATAAAACTAATAGAGGTTCTTCTTGTGTCTGCTTTGAGTTATCAATCAACACAAAACATGTGAAACTCTAAGATTTCCTTTTTAGAAAGAGAAAAAGGAAATAAAGTACGATTAATGGAAGGCGAATGATACATTGTATTGTATAATGAAAGAGGTTTCTCTTTCGTCATTTTTCTGGGATGATTTTTCGGAGTGGAATATTGTTCATTTCTCATGATCTTTTTCTCACGCTTTTACGTTTTGGAAGCCAAAAGTACTTGTTAAAGTGAAATTAAAAACAGGCTTTTTGGGTTGCTCCTTTGGAGAAAGTAAACTTAAGAAAGCTATGGGGTTTATTGTGTTATTCTTCTTTTTTATAGCAAAAATCAAATCAATAACGGACATCGGTCGTGGAGGAGATCCACTTGTACCATATCAACTGATCCTATTTGTTTAATGAATACTTGTGGAAACCGCACTGACCAATCGATAAAGCCCATACTAGATTGGATCACTAGATAGACCTAGTCAGAACCCAATTCTTTAAATTTTCTTTCCTTGTCCTTCTTATTAGGATTTTCCTTTTTCTTTTTTTTTTTTTT
>NW_010385572.1:0-892 GCF_000414095.1 Morus notabilis
TGTCGTCGGCGTAGTCGCCGTCACTTTGCTAGTTTAGAGTCCTCGACTGAGTAATAATAATAATAAACGCGGAACAAGCGTAGCGTTATGTTGTTAACAACTTATTACTCTCGTAAGTGTTTTTATTCGTTAAAGTTTCTATCTCTTATGCTAATGAATCGAGACTTTTTCCCTTTTATCTGAACTTCAATGAATTTGAGACTTTTACCAACACTTGTCAACTTTCATGCAATTCCTCTCATCATCAAGCCAGGAAATGAGAGATTTTATCAAGGGCTTGTGCTTACTTGACATTGAAAAGAAAGAAGTTAAGAGTGATTTTATTTTTTTACTTAATTATGTATGTAGGGCGTTTGCTTTACAGGTTATTTTTAGCTTTTTTTTTTTTAAGAAGTTACAACATGTTAGGGTGTTTAATAAATTCTACTTTTATCTAACTGTTTTTAAAAATTATTGTCAAACAGCAAAATTTAAGAAGCATGTCAAGTGTTCTTTTGCACAACAGCTTCTGCTATTATTGTCCAAATTTATTAAGATAATCTTAATAAAAAAACTTAATTCTCAATCTACTTATTTTACTTATTTCATACCAAATTAAAAACATATATTTTTAAAATAGTTATTAAAAATTGAAAATCTTTAACAAGTATACTATATAATAAATTTTATTTAAATATTTACTAATTATCGAAATGTTTAAAATAAGGGTCATTTACATTTTTATGCAATGTATTTTAGGCTTATTTTTAAACTATACTTTCAATTTTTGATCTCATCAAATGTATACCTTCAAATTAGCTTTAATACCTAAATTTATACATTTGCATAGTTAACTCTTGATATTAATCTTAAAAGTACCTAAAATACCCTTGAATAAAATATAAAAAAAAAA
>NW_010385573.1:0-892 GCF_000414095.1 Morus notabilis
TAAATAATAAATATCCTATTACATCTCATGCTTCTAGGACACTATTCCCTTATCGGTCGACGTTTATAGTAGATCTCTAAGCACGTAGAACCAAGTCGAGCGATAAAATTCAAACGAGTAGAAAATTCAGTCGGACTTTTATTTATGTTGAGTTTACACGTCGACTTTTCAGCCTGTAAAAATACAATGGAAAATCGAGCAAAAATTCTAAGTGTAACCTTTAGGTTGACCTTTGTTGCCGTTATTGGTAGTAGATCTTTAGTTGGTCTGCATTCCATGTGTGCTTGATGTCTCGACCATTTATTTCTACGAGTCGATAGGAGCTATTAGCCATGACCTCCTTTATCCTGTAAGGCCCTTCACAAGTTGGGCCCAGTGCCCCAGAATTCTTGGGCTTAGTATTTGGGGTTACGACTCGCAAGACGAGGTCTCCTACTTTAAACCACTTATGTTTGACCTTTCTGTTGTAGTACCTAGCTGTTCTGGCTTAGTATGCGGTGAGCCTTAGCTGTGCGTCCGTGCACCTCTCTTCCAAAAGGTCGAGCTCTAAGCCCATTCGCTCGGCGTTCTTATCTTCTTCATACCGCATCACTCGGCTAGTTGGAATGCATACCTCGACTGGAAGGACTGCTTCCACCCCATAAACCATCGAGAATGGGGTTTCCCCTGTGGTCGTCCTGCTGGTCGTCCTGTAGGCCCATAGGACCTTCGGTAGCTCATCTGCCCACTTTCCTTTCTAGCTGTCGAGACGCCTCTTTAGCGTAACTTTGATGATCTTATTGACTGCCTCGACCTGTCCGTTGGACTGGGGGTATACGACAGAGGAGAAGTTCTTATGGATACCCATCAATTCACAGAACTGGTTGGTGTTATCATTGTTAAATTGTCTCCC
>NW_010385574.1:0-892 GCF_000414095.1 Morus notabilis
ATGGAAACAAAGGCATGATGCATTCATGAACAAAGATAAATCAAGACGCAACAAAATCTTACAAAACCAAGACAAGAAGACAATGAAAGGGAGCAAGAATGAAATGGAAGAACGACATGAAAGAGTAAGAGGACTACCAGGCACACAAGTGAAAACAACACCAAGTGTTAAAATATATGGCATGTCATATGAAAGAATATGGAGACAAAAACATATGCACGAATTGGACAAACTAGATCCCGAGGAACCTGTTTACCTTTATATAAACATGTGGATAAATACACTATTGGCTGCATCCCAATATATGTACTTTCAAAGGGAGAAGCTACCATTTAGAACTAAGAACCAAATATTAGTAGACAAATGGTTCAATTATACCAAACACAAAAGAGAATTGTTAAAATCAATCGTTTAGGTCCCTAAAAGAATAAGCATCATTAAATTTTTTTTCCCTTTAAAGCCTCCGGGCAGAAGTGAAGGCAAATAAATATTGGAGTAATGGATAAATGCAACAAAAACAATATATAACCAAACATGAGTGCAATTCAACAAACAAAGAATAAGTGGGAAAGAAAAGGGTACCTTGTTGAGTATGTTGCTTTTTATAAAAAACTGCTACTAGAACAGAACAAAAAGTAGATAAAGAACCAACCTAGGTGTGGAAACCGGTAGGTCAAATTATGAATACCTAGTCGTCCATCTTATTATGAATCAGAGGTATTAAGCCTCTTTTATACCTAGCTACAAATCAGCACCTAATCTACCGTACATAGATTACATATTTCCGAGAATGGTATTTCCTAAATAATAAGAAATAACACGCTTTTCAACACTCCCCCTCAGGTTGGAGCATGAATATCAATCATGTCCAACTTGGATAAATGTTCCTCGA
>NW_010385575.1:0-892 GCF_000414095.1 Morus notabilis
ATACCATGTTAGTTTACCAATCCATCCTAAAAACTTAAACTGTTAGGAGATGAACCAACAATAGTTTTATACTTTAACAGTTTCTGATTTAATCCAGCTCATAGTCAGAAGGAAGAAAAGAGCAAAGGTTCATAAAAAAAAAAAAAAAAAAAAGAACAGACCTGACAATTTTTTATGAGCACATGATGCTATGAGATCAGAGTCAGTACAATGAAGTTGTGAAATAAAAGCTTTGTTCTTCTTTTATATTTTCTTCTTATGTCCTCATGAATCTTTCAAAAAGAAAATTAAATATAAAACATTATTTTCCCATTAACCGTACTCAGAGTTCCTTCCATCCCTGTTTTTGGCAAGGGAATGAGGATTCGAAACCTCCAGAAATTCACAGCTCTCATTATATTCAAGACCCCAAATACACAGATTCTCATTCTCTATCATTCGATTATCAACACAAAATACAATTTTCATCTCGTCAGGAACCTTAAGAAACCAAAAGAAAAGGGGAAAAACAAAACAGGAAAAAAAAAGTCCCAAAGAAAGAGGAACGTAACAGAGGAAAAAGGGTGCAATGTAGGCCCTATTGGGTTAGTAAAGCCCAAAACCTGACAAAGAAAGAAAGGTGCTATTGGGCTCTAACCAATACGCAGTCGTCGGCACCGTTGATTGTCGGCGGTGATTCATAACATAGTGTATGTAATTCATTTGAGAAACGCTTGTCGTTTGTTGGTTATGAGAGATTTTATTTTATTTTTTTAATGCGTAAATGAAGGGTAATTGCTCGAACTTTTCCGAGGAAATACAGTCACCACGTTTCCAAGCAATACTGCGTGTTACAAGTGGCCATAAGAAGCGAACACCGGATATCAAGAGTTTCTCTCACGAACTTAATTCC
>NW_010385576.1:0-893 GCF_000414095.1 Morus notabilis
AAAAAAAAAAAAAAAAATTGTGAGTTTTTTGTCTGTTAAATTTATATAAAATTATATAAAAATTAAAAAAATAAAGAAAAAAAATACTTTTATCACTATCAAATGGGAAGTTTTCATTTTCTTTTGGATTTGTAGTAATGGGATTGAATATAAAAACAAATTTAAGAGAATTTTCTAATATAAATTTTTTTTATTAATAATGTATTTTTTATCTAACTAAAATCATATTAAAATAAAATATATACATGAATAAATAACAAGACACAATGAGACATCTTCTAAATATTTTATTAGGAGATTCCTACAGCAAAGACCTGGAAAAATGCAATCTAGCAGTTAGTTTTTATTTTTCAGCCACTAAATTTATATGAAAAATTATTTATTTTACATATATTTTTTATTTTGATATGTTTGTGATCAAATTTATCCATTAAAAATGTACATTTTAAATAAGAGGCTAAATCTGTTTATTTCATAAATTTAAATTACTATTTAAATTTTTTTATAATATTTTCTCTCATAAAATTTAAATTTTTGTTTAAATTTTTTTGTTAAAATCTATAAACGAAACGGGCATAAAGACTCCAACGGAGAATGAACCATTTTCAACAAATGTAAGTTGAAGCCGGCAATGCAGTTCCATAGCAGCCGAGATGCAAATGTGAGATATAATGAGAGAGATTTTTAAGCCGACAATGCAGTTCCATAGCAGCCGAGCTCAGGCTTTTATCATTCTCCTTCCAGTCATTTAGTGGTGTGATAGTTAAAAATATTAGACGCTTTAAAACTCATTTTAAAATAATTTTATTTTTTTATATAAAAATTAAAATAAAAACATTTTTAATCTCAAATAAAAATTATTTTTTAAAATACATTTAATAATTTTATTAAAA
>NW_010385577.1:0-893 GCF_000414095.1 Morus notabilis
CTCAATATAGACGTGAATATGTAACGGGATAGAAACTAAGTAATTGTGACAAATCTAATTCTCTCTCAGACTTTTTTGCACCATACAAGATTTTGAATGATTCATAGATGAACATGCAGCTCTAGACAGTAAAAAATGTAGTGAACTACAATTTTACCTCCAAAAACCTGTTCTTGATTCCAATTTTGAACTATTTATTCAAATTTTATTTTAACAATATCATCAGTCATCACCAAATTTCAACCTCTATGACTAATTTATTTCACGTATAATATACACATTTCATACACACAATGAAAGGGAAAAGGTACAATGTACATCCTCTGTGCCGGTCTGAGCCATGAGAGGCACCATTTCTTACATGAAATCAGATAACCATTGAGATTTAAAAGGAAAAAAAACACACTAACTTAGAACCACAGAGAGCACCCAAATGAACACTGTAAACAAAAATGCAAGAGATAAAAAACACACAAGTACAAATCTTTCAAAAACTCCTCAAAACGAGACACTAATTATTTGAAACACCACTCACCTCATCATCTTTATCACAACATGTGCTGTCACCACTATTCTTTCAAACAATAAAATTATTGTGTTAAACTACGTGCCCTGTTATACAATCTGTAATTTGGAGACTCAACATAGGCGTGAATATGTAACGAGATAGAAATAAAGTAATTGTGACGAATCTAATTCCTCTCAGAGTTGTTTGTACCATACAAGATTTTGAGTGATTCATAAATGAACAGGCAGCTCTAGGCAGTAAAAAATGTAGTGAACCACAATTTTACTTCCAAAAACCTGTTCTTGATTCCAATTTTGAACTATTTTTTCATATTTCATTTCAACATTATCATCAGTCATCACCAAATTCCAACCTCCATGACTAA
>NW_010385578.1:0-893 GCF_000414095.1 Morus notabilis
GCTGTTGAGACGTTGTTGCTGTGAGAGCTAACTCCTCCTCTTCTGCAACAAAGAATGCCTCAGCATCCCATTCATCATCACTTTTGGAAGTAGCAGCGTTACTCTCCACGGACCTTTTCTTCGACCAACAAACTTTCGCCATGTGTCCCTTCTTTTCGCAATTGTAGCACTTCCCTTCAAACTTTTTGCCGTTGCCATGATTCTTCGAAGCTCCCCTTGAATGAGTGCTTCCTTTGCCTTGATGACTTTCTGCCTTGTCCTCATTTCTTTCAGATCCACTGACGGAGTGCTGCTTGGAATTCCATCTACTTTTGTTGGCGTAGAGCGCTTCCTCTTCACCTTTCAGCAAAACTCCTCCCATTTGCTTAGCCATAGCTTCTTGACTGGCTAGCAAATTTTCAAACTCAACAAGTGATGGTTGATTTTGCCATCCCTGTACAGCAGCTACAAAACCTCTATATTCGGGTCTCAAACCATTTATAATTATTCTTTTCATCCTGGTTTGCCCGATCGGAGCTTGTGGATCCAACTCGCAAATTTCACGGCATATCGACTTTACTTTGTGGAAGTATTGAGCGACCGTCATGTTGCGTTGCGCTACTGACAATAGTTCACTCTCTAGAAGTTGAAGCCTCGTGTCATTCTTCTTTGAGAAAAGCGCGGCGAACGTATCCCAAGCCTCTTTTGGGGTTTTAGCATCCCGGATATGCTCCAGCACATCTTCTTCGATTGTTGTCTTCAAAGCGAACATCGCTTTGCCCTCTTTTATCTTCCACTTCCGCAACATACCGTTTGCGTCCTCTGCCTCCGGTTGCGTAACTTCACTTCCATTGACAACCTCCCACAAATCTTGGCCTTGCATGTAAGACATCATGCATGTCGACCAAGTATTG
>NW_010385579.1:0-890 GCF_000414095.1 Morus notabilis
AGGAATGAACTCAGGCCGGCCCTACAAAGTAATAAAAAGAAACAGAACACAACAAAATGCATTGAATACCAATTCCTCTTTCACAATTGAGCAAAAATGAGCAACACATAGTCTAAAAAAAAATTCGACCTGGGATATATTTTCTCTGTGTTTCAAAGAGAGAAACGGCTCAACAATCGACGCAACAGTCAGAACCAGCACCGGAAACCGATCGCCATCGCCGGATATATCCTTGGCAGTATCGGAATCGTAAAGGGAACGAGGCAACAGCATTCCTGAAGCTGACAGAGTTGTTCTCCCGGAGCTAAAACACACACAAAAGAATCAATAACAAACATATGTATGTGTATATATATGTGTGTGTGTGTGTGTGTGTGTGTACATATATATAACTAATTTGACTCACTGATAGTGGTGGAAAGCGTGGCTTCGCATTTTGAGGCCCTTTGGGTCCTGAAAATAGAAGAAGCTTCGGTAATAGTTGGTGATAAATCGAGAGGAGATTTACGCGAACAGGAGAGAGAGAGAGAGAAAGACTTACAGGGCCTTGGACTCTGACCATGACGGCCAAATTCCGAGCGGAATTAATGGTCTCCGGCGACCCCATACGGCGGAGATAAGATTGTCGTTTGGAGGGTCCGATTCCGGAGAAGAGAAATTCGCGAGGGCCTTCCTAATTCTTCTCCTGGTCTGGGTTTCGATTTTGGTGCGCCAATTTCTATTGTATTTTAAATGAAACACATAAATATACAAGACAAAATTGATGCCGTCATCGATGTGGATAAGACTTACACGACGTCGTTTATCTCGCATTATTTCCGTTGTATCATTACAACGCCGTCCTATGAATTATGATGGCTAATATGCTTATCCACAATGTTATTTTTCTT
>NW_010385580.1:0-893 GCF_000414095.1 Morus notabilis
ACTAAATGAATATTTATTTTTGCCCGGAATAAATGACGTGTAAGATGATCTAGGGCACCTTCAAAATTAAAAAAAAGAAAAAAAAGAAAAAAAAGGCATATGATCTAAGGGGGAGGGAGGGGGCGAGGTATATCCGGTGGAGACGGCAGGCTATCTGGCGACGATTGGTGCGCGCAGCTGAATCGACCCGCTTCCGGCGGCGAGAGGGCCATCAATCAAGCACTCCGACGTGTTGAAACCTCTTTCCCAGGCGGTAAATACAAGCAAAGCAAAACCCACCCCGCGGGTTTTAGCGCTGAAGACCCCACACCCGCATTTCTTTGTATGCCTCCTCCCACAATTTCCTTCAACTAAAACAACAACAATAACAAGAACCATGGAGGTTTTCCTTAAACCCCATTACACCATTAACAAGACCCTCAAGCCTTGTTCTTGTTATGCTCTGGCTCTGCGGTTGGGCTTCGTCGTGAGGAAGAAATATTACTGTAAGTTCGTAAGGAGCTTCTTCCGAGACATGGGTTCTAACTATAAGGCCTTTTCAGGGACCGCTTCTGATCGGCCAAAGAGTCTCAGGGAAAAGCTCGGTCTTAACACTAGTACTACTACTTCATTGGGGTCTTCAAACCAGCAACGGGTTTGTTTCTTGTTTTTTGTAATTCGGTTATTGGGTTCTTTATATTGTTTTACAATATCATTCTCCTTAGCATGATTTAAATGTTGGGTTGCAGTAGTTAATTTGCGGTTTTGTTGTCCCATTTTTTAAATAAAAATCAAAATAAAATAAGAAACATTTATATTGGTTTCTCAGTGAAAATAGTACATGGTAATGCATTGTTTTTCTTAAACGTGCCTCTACAAATATGATTGTTGTGATCTGGGGAAAATCAAAATTC
>NW_010385581.1:0-893 GCF_000414095.1 Morus notabilis
GAATTTGGGTTGTTATAGGTACAGCGAGTCACTGTATTAATGGGCTACGACCCAAAAATGAAGGTGGAAGTGATACATAGCAATTTTTTCTTTTAAAACAATATTTTAGAAAAAACAAAATTTATATAGTAATTGTTATAATGATTTATACTATAAATTTACATGGGAATTATTCTAATGATATGTAATTTTTGCTATCTGTAAAATGTTTCAAAGTTTTGCTATATTTCAACATGACTAGCTGGTAAAATTTTTTGAAAGGACTAGCTAGTAAAATTTTACCATATGCTTAAAAGGCCTTTTACTTAATTTAATCCATTTTAAAAAAACCGAAAAAATCCTCCCACTTTGTACTTCAAAAAATTCTTACGGATTGCTGCCAAATCTTTTCCTTGATGCATCCCTAAAAAAGGATCTTTTTCTTTGATGTAAATATGAATTAAATAAACTAGAAAAACAAAAGAGTAGATTTGAACGTTTCTGAAGCATCTCAGTCAGTTGTTTTAAATAATTCACTCCGTGATGAAAAATAGATGGGAAAAATATTTCTTGATGCATGCAATTGTTCCATTTTCCACGTTTAATTTCATAGCCAGTTTTCTTACATATAGCACTCCTGATGCATAAAAATTTCGGGGTTTTAGCTTAAAAAAAGAAAAAGGTTTTGGTAGTCAAATAAGGTAAACAAAGAAATATTTTCATGATCTATAAATTGTTTCTGCCTACTAACAAAAAAAGAGAGAGACATTTTGTTTTCATCAAGCCTTTATAGATAAATGCTTTACAAATCTCTATTTTCTACAGTACTGTCTTCAAGAACTCATGTATCTTATATAGAAACTTTAAATTCTCAATAAAGCTATAGTATTTACAGGGAAAGAAAATAAACTTTT
>NW_010385582.1:0-893 GCF_000414095.1 Morus notabilis
AAAAAAAATACTCCAACAGCAAAATATAATTTTCGCTAAATTTATCAAGTTTTCTTTAGTTATTGTTTTCAAATACGATATACATTATATAATTTTAATGTGATTTGACTGTTCATAATAATATTGCACTGAGAAAAAGAATTTGGAATAATTTGAAATTTTGGTGTGGGGTAGGGCTTGCAAGCAAGGCTGAAAAGTGCTTAGCTGTTGGAACTTTGTCATGTGGCTCTTGGATTTGGAATGGCCGGTCTGCCTCTGGATAATAGATTCTCTGGTTGGTTGAGGTTTCAAATCAATTGCCAATAAATTTTGAAAATAACCATACTAAAAGGTATAGTTTGTGCAAAATAGTGGAAATCTTTAAAGCTCTGATTGAGAAAAACTTAGGATGGAGTAGATTGTGATAGTATATATATTAAAATCATATTAGAATTAAAAAAATAATATTAAATTTAATAGGAATTGATAAAGAAAATAGGATAAATTTTAAACATACCCCCTGAATTTTAGTGACTCGTTCACTTTGCCTATCAAATTTTAAAAAATGGTCTATTCACTTTCTAAAATTTAATATGATTCTTACACATTATTACCGAACGCCTCTTAAAACGTTAGCATATTTGCCCCTTCTATCTATTTCCGTTGGAAAAATTGGATGGAAAAGTGATGTAGCGTTAAATAAAATTAAAATACAAGGGTAAAACAGTCCATTCATACGAGCTAAAAAGCTCTCACTATAATGCTCCAATTAATCCTGACAAAACCGGATTCATACTCGTTGGTATTTGTCTTGAAGAAGCTTCCGTGAGGGAGAGATGGGCGATGGGTGCCGATGGCTTGGAGCTCCATGGTCGATGGGTATTCTCTTGAGAAATTTAAGCAAAGATCTTTTT
>NW_010385583.1:0-894 GCF_000414095.1 Morus notabilis
GAGCAATTTATAGTCTAGCTTGGGCAATATTAGATTTGTTACACTTGTTACAAGCTTGAGAGAAAGCTAAACTTGGTTTCCAAGAACATTGTAGCACCATAGATTGGTTTTGCACTTCCCACAATCTTTGAAGAAAGGTAAATTTTAGACTCCAAGAACATTGGATCACCGTAGTTATCTCATTTATGTAAACATCACCAGATTCTATGTGGTCAACTTTGAGTCACATCTTAACGAATCTTTACCTTGGCGAAAAGTTGAGCCAAGATCTTCATGTGAATTCCTCCAGTTTGGTCATGTTCTCCATTAGCTCTACTAGGCTCTTTTAGAAGTTGCGAATACTGAGCAAGTCTAAGCAACCCTTGAACTTACGTATAGGAACTGGCTTGGTCATCATATCTGCTAGATTTTCTGATGTAGAAATCTTGTTTTACTACAACAAATACCCTGAGATATGATCTGTCGAATGAAATGACATCTAACATCAATGTGTTTGGTCCTCTCATGATACATTTTATTTTTAGTCAGACATATAGCGCTTTGGCTGTCACAATAAACAATAGTAGAATGTTGTTGTAAGCCCAAATCACCTACCGAACCTTTAAGCTAGATAGCTTCTTTTATAGTTTCTCTAAACAAAACAATCGTAGCTTGCAGAGTAGCCTTCCAACTGATGGTACAACCACAAAGTGTGAAGACTTAAGGGTGCGTTTGGTAGATGGATCCAGAATCATGATTCGGGATCCTGATTTAGAATCAGTGTTTGTTTACTGTGATTCTGAATCATGATTCAGAATCAGTATTTGGTTTGGATGATTCTGAATCATGATTCGGAATCTGATGTTATGTTTTAAACTAGCTCAAATCATGATTCTAAAACCACCCCCCTCTTAA
>NW_010385584.1:0-894 GCF_000414095.1 Morus notabilis
TTTAAGGGGTATTTGTCTATTTTCCCTTTAGAAAATTAGGTAATATGCCACGAACTGCACGTTCTTATTTCAATTACAAAGTGAAATAATCTCGAAGATTATGAGTGATCATCTATAAGATTACTCTCCGGCAATTAGAACCAGGATGGCCGACCAACCACTTTTGTTGAAAGAGAAACTTACTGCATTATACTTTAAATGCATGAGTCTAGATTTTTATCTCTTATTTTTTATTAGAACCCTTTTATCTGATGTAATATTTGATTAAAAGAGTATTAATTAAGAACAATAGGTAAAAATCAAGACCCATGCAATCGAAGCCGTCTCCTTTTCCCTATGTTGAAATGGTAAAATAATCATATAGATTATTAGTGATAATCTATCAGTTTAGTCTCCAATGACCATCTCCTAACTGGCATTTGTTGGTTTAGACGGCATCTGATAAATTACCAATGGTAATTGACTATATTACCGTTGTAATTGGCATGAGAAGGAACTTTATTTAATTGACCTTTTGACCGATCATTATTGTGCCAAAACTTCGATTGGAATGACGAAATCCGAGTGACGTTCCTCAAAATTCTCTCTATTTCAAATCTTAAGCGCTCACTTGTTTTGCTTTTTTAATAAGATTTCTTTGATGTTAAACTACTGCACATTTCTTGGACTTGTACTTCAAAATAGATAAGTGCATACTACATAATTGCGCTTGTAGAACGGCTTGAATAAAATTATTTATTATTTTCTTCTACATAAAAATGATACAATGGGGAAGCCACATATGCTTAATGAGGACACGTGTTCTTCCCCACCGAGATTTTAAAATTCAACATAGGTACCAAAAGATTTTATAGAATTTCAGCCGTGCCCTCTTTTAACATTAAAAAAAAAAAA
>NW_010385585.1:0-894 GCF_000414095.1 Morus notabilis
ATATATATATATATATATTCTTGTTAACCTTAAAAAAAATGAAATGGAATCTTCTTGTTAACTTATACTTAGCACAAGCGGCTTTTGTTGTAGAACACTTGAAAGCATGGTGAGCACATGTAAGGACCAACGACTACTTAATGCTAATAATTCTAAGGCTATTTTTGTCCCTTGTTTTTTCCCAGCGAACAAGCTATCTTAGAAGGAAAGAAGAATATTGATTGCAGCTGATAAATCTGTCCCAAAAAATCATTTTGTTTGGTAAATAAGGCCATAGGCACATATCAGCTTATCTCTGTATGATCAGCTTAGATTTTAGAATAGATTTTGCCAAATTTAAAAAAGCATAGATTCCAATAGCAAATATATGTATACACAGTGGCGGAGTTAAGATAAAATTTCAGTGGGGGCATAAAGCATATTTTACAATAAGTACGAATCTACAAAGTTTGTACTGTAAACATAGTAAAAAATAAAAGACACATTATCTATAAAGCTTTTTTGAGCTACAGATAAAACCTCAAATGTTCACGGATCTTAAAAAAAATAAAAAAAGAGAGAAAAGTGGGCACAAAGCACAAAATAAATAAAGGAAGAGAAGACAAACTTGAATAGTAGTGGGCGTGATTGGCCAGCAGCAGTCCTCTAGTCCTCAAGCAAACATTGCTTGTTGGGAGAAGATGAGAAGAAGAGCAGAGTAGAAAGAGAAAAAATAAATAAGGGATTTTTAATTCAGCTTGTGCGGTAGAAAAATAAAAAAAATACAAATAAAAATTATATTAAAAAAAAATTTATACATAACTTCTGTGCACTTGCCTCCGCCGCCGTGTATACATACATATACACACACATTGCTTATTAGCTTATATTTGTCATAATTCTATGAAAGTTCCT
>NW_010385586.1:0-894 GCF_000414095.1 Morus notabilis
TTTTGACTCCTAAAAAAAATAATAATAATAAAGAAGTGGTGATTTGGAACCCCAGTTGGTTGGAGCGTCAAAGCATCACACATTTGGATTTGAAGGTCAGTGTATCAGTAAAGAATATGCGTTTGACAATTCTGAGCTCATTTCAGAACTACAGAAACTTGGGTAGTTGGGACTAAAGGCTGTGTTTTTGTAAGAAGGAAACAAAGGTATATAGTTTAGGTGAGGAAAATGTAGAGGAATAGGACTTTTCTCTTATTGTGTTTGGTATCGATTGGCTACTTTGATCCTTTTATATTTGGAAGATAAAACTTGGGTTCTTTGAAGTCTATTCCCTACTCTTTTCCATCCTATAAAAAAAAATCATATGTTCCAAAAAATCCTTCCATTAATCCTCTGATCCTTAATCATCCTTCTACTTTTCCTTCCTATTAAACAAGCTCTATAGTACCATTTCGTCCATTCTACTAGATTTTTTTCTTATGAACTAATAAGTTATGAGAATGATATTTAAGCAAGAAGTTTATTTATATATGTGCCTAACACACGCTTCCAATTAGTTAATATTATTCGGAGTTGATATTTTGAGGGTTTTTATTATTTTTCATGTTCTTAGTTTTGCCCTTCCTGAACTAAAATCCTAGCTCCACCACTGACCCATCGCGCATAAACCCCATTTTAAGCCTTCATTTTTCCCTCTTTTTGGGGACCTAAATATCTCATAGTTGTAGAGATTGTGATCTGAGCAGACGTCTTCAAGCATTAGCGAGTCGAGGAAAATGTATAACTTGAAGTTGCTAATGAATAATGATCCCGTTTTCTCTCTCTTACTTGTGTGGATGCTTTTGCTCTTGTTTATGTCTACAACAGTACAAGTGTTATATTACTTTTATTAAA
>NW_010385587.1:0-894 GCF_000414095.1 Morus notabilis
CATAGATAGTGTGAGAATAATTGTTAATTTCCTTATTCTAGAATAGTCAACTTCCTAGAATGTATTGATAGCCTAAGTGTATATAATGTAACCGTGCTCTTTGAAGAAATTGAATGAGAATTATTCTCTGATTTTCCACATGGTATCAGAGCCATTGATCGGCATTTTGTTCAGGCTTCATTACTGATTTTTTTTCCAGGCCTTCATTGCCGTTCTTTTCAGCCTTCATCGTGAACTTTCTTTGTTCTTGTTTCAGCCTTAATTGCTAATTTCTGTCCGCTTATAGTCCCTGTTCTTTGTCTCAATTTCTTGTTGTTCCAATTAGAATCAATCTCTCTTGACCTTTCAATATGTCCACAACAACACAGTCTTCCCAATCTCGAAACACTGCCCAGTCAGAAGAAACGCAGCTGGTTCACTCGACGGGAGATCTTCCAAGTATTCAGGCGTCATATAGATTAAATGGAAAGAATTATATGAAATGGTCTCAGGTGGTTTGAACGTTCCTAAAGGGAAAAGGAAAAATTAGCCATCTACTCGGTACTAGACCCAAGAAGGAAGATCCTAAGTTTGATGCTTGGGATGAGGAGGATTCCATGGTCATGTCTTGGCTATGGAATTCCATGCTACCGGAAGTTAGTGACACCTTCATGTTTCTACCAACAGCCAAGGACATATGGGAAGCTGCACAACAGACCTACTAAGGTGAAAGATGCTGCAAGAATTTTTGAGATTAAGACTAAACTCTGGTCAACCAAACAAGGTGAGTGTTCAGTCACAGAGTATGCTAATTCTTTGAAGAATTTGTGGCAAGAGATGGATCATTATCATTGTATTGAGATGAAGTGCAGTGAGGATGCAGTCGCATTGAAAAACTTTATTGAAAAGGATAGA
>NW_010385588.1:0-894 GCF_000414095.1 Morus notabilis
AATAGTTTCTATTAACCTTAAAACCTGTTACCTTTATCTCTTGCAAGTAATTGCATGTAAATGGGATAGATATTGTAAAAAATTAAAGGGTTTTTGTTTTTCTTTTTGGTTATTTAAAAATCTCTCAAACTCGTTTTGTGCAAATCAAAAAATAAAAATTTTTAGAACTCTTGGGAGCAAATCAAAGGGCTCACAATTCCAACCAATTACTAGTAGAGTAGGTGAAAAATTAAATAAATAAATAAATAAAGGATTAGGTGAAAAAATAAAAATAAAAACAATTAAAGGTTATTGATGATTAGTACTCTAATCTACACGACCTGTCGATATTGCAAATTGATTATCAGACGTGTGGAAAGAACATGTGCGCGTTGGGATATTAAACAGCACTTGCGGCCTCTAAATAATGATATTTTCTTTGTTATATATCTGCAGTTGCTGTCGTTAGCTGGATGTGTTTTAGACAAATGTCAATGTCGGTTTTGGATTAAGCAAAAGGGAAAACAAATCCTTTAAATTAAATGACTACTTGAAAAAGTAATCATTGAGGCATGTTATGGTTTTGTTTGTTACATTTTCGGTGAAATGAATGGGATATATATTTATTCATCACGTGATTTGATGTTCAAAAGAGGATTATGGAAAATACATCTAATCTCACTTTAACCACTTCTTTTTTCTTTAATGCAACATTTGCTTATGGATTAATTGCATCTAAATTAACTTTTTCAAACACACATTCTTCAATTATTGAACCACCAACTACATTGATTTTTTTTTTAATTTGGAGAATTCGAACTCTACACTTTGTGTATTGGATTCAGATGTGAAAGTACTGTTAAACAACCACGTGTCATCTAAGTTGACTTTGACAAATATGGGCCCGTTTAATTC
>NW_010385589.1:0-895 GCF_000414095.1 Morus notabilis
CAATAATAGCTTTCACAACCTCATCCTCCAACTTCTGCTTGAGAAGTTTCTCCTGTCAAGTAAAAATGACTCGGAATTATAGACTTATTTAAGATAAAAAGAATGTTACATTCAGCTATTCATGATCTTTGGCTTTTTTTGCTTATTACCTTACTCTTTGCTGCACCAATCTTTTCTTTTGATTCTTTCTCTCTTTCAACAAATTTGGAATATTCCTCATCAATCCAACTTCTCAATTTTCTGGTAGAAAAATTAAAAAGTTTCCATCATAGTCTAAAATGGGAATATAGAAATAGCTATGCCTCAATAGTCTTCAACTTACGTTGTACCAAGAGCCTCATCACAAAGAAAAGTTAAGAGTCTAAGTTTCTTTGAGAAGTCTAAACCATCATATCCGTTAACATCATCGTTTAATGAAGCTGGCAACATTTCTTTTGATACATAATTGGACTCAGATATGTATTTCTTCAAAGCTCGAAGCCATGATTCTTTAGTAATTGAGGCGGACCTAAAATTAACATTGAGAAAAAAAATCAACTGTTTCTTCCAGGTAATGTGTTAAAAAAAAAAACTCAATGGAAATAACTAAATGTTGATTAGTCAAGAAACAATTTTAATTCAGTTTGTCATATAACAAATTCAACAGAACATTACCAAATCATATTATTCAACTGAAAGCAAAAGGATGAAATATAAAAGAAACTCGATAGAAAAAAGTTTGTACTTGTCTCCCTTATCCTCTTGAATAAGAGACAAGAGTTGGATGTGAATATGAACTACTGAGGAGTATTGTCCCTGTCGTCCTCGACGCCCACTAGATCCACGTTTTAATTCTCGAAGTACAGATGAAGCTTGATTTCTCGAGACATCAATAACCTTAAAAAAAAAAAAAAAA
>NW_010385590.1:0-895 GCF_000414095.1 Morus notabilis
TCATCTAGTTATTGTACTTATATTGTTTCCCATTTATATGGAGGCTAGATTACGCTTTCATTTTTGTTGGACTGAGGACTTTCAGTCAATTAGAGGGTCTGTAGTTTCATTTACTTATTCTTACCTTTTGATTTATTAAGATTAATATTTCATTCTTATCACCATTTCTACCGTTGAGGTTATCTTCTTCGGTTGAAAAAATCATTTTTTCCTTACCGGCATGAAATGATTGATGAAATGATGACAGAAAGAGAACTTTGTTTTCTGTTTGCTTTATGCAAGAAAGAATGCTTGTGTTTCTTAAGCAAGTTAATAACGTATTGGCTTCAGATATTACTTACGGCAGCACAGAAAAATATTCTTATAAATGCCTTTTCGGGTGTTAATCTGTGCTTGCATTTTGACTTGTATATGTCATGGCAGTTTACTCAACATCTATTTAGTATTTGCCCCTTAAAAAGATGGAAGAATTAGGGGGTAGATGGAAAATCTAAGCCTTTGTTCTTTTTACACTCAATCACAATTTAAGTTCTATTTTTAGTGTTTTTTCTCATAAAAATTTAAATTTAACTTTTTTATTACAATTATTATTATTATTTTTTTTTGTCTACATACACAACTCAAGTGTTTTTTTTTTTTTTTTTTTTTTTTTTTACATACACACCTCAAGTTTTTAATATGAGTTGTGAAACAAACATACCACTAATTATTTTTTCTTTTTCAAATTAGGCAATTACCAGTTTATTTTGATTCTTACTCGTCACGATAGGGAGAGATTTTTTTGGACATTCCTACTCAAAGATTGTTTCAATAACCAAGGTTGTTTCAATAACAGCAAGATAAGACAACCGAAGAATCAGAAAATTCTCCAGGCATGGAAAGATGGTCCTTAATA
>NW_010385591.1:0-895 GCF_000414095.1 Morus notabilis
GAATTAAGACTCAAGAGAATTATTTATCTATTTCTTCTTTTAAAAAAGAATAGATTTTATCTCGCATATTAATATTCTCAGCTACCTACTCCAAGATGCAAGAAAAAAGATTTAACAATCTCAAAATACATACCAAATAAGTCAAACGATATAATTTCATAAATAGAAGTTTGTTAATAACTCAAGATTAAAATCATGTTATTTATGACCATCGGCAGACTTAATTTGAATTCTATACTTAACAAAAATTATTAAAAATTCAAATTGTATCTTGGCCCAGTCCTACATAACCTTATTGTGTAAAATACACTCATTCAATATCAATCCATATTCACGATATGGATAAGATCGTTTCATTCTTAATAGGAATGACATGCATTATTAATATTTTAATTAAAGATTTTGAAACTTTGATTAAATTTATTATGGGCATATTTCGATTCTTATCTTTAAATATTATACTCCTGTATATAATACTTATATACAATATTTAAGGTCACATAGATAATCACAAAATTTTCGATGATATTCGTAAAGTATTCAATGAGATAAGCACATAAAATAATGAAAATTCACTTTATTTTATCAATAATAAAATATTCAAATTATATCTCATGCTTTAAGAGTTAAGACAGAATCCTCAGTTGTTTTTTAGTTTTGTTTTAATAATATAGAGCGAGGAGCTTAGTATGGATAGGAGCTATAAAGTATGCCAACTTAATTGAGATGTCTTGTCTCACTTAATGCTAGTTGATTCTTCTCATTATTTCTTTAAAAAAAAAAGTTGAATCGAGGGATTATTTTGTAATTTCCCTAATTTTCATGGAGTAATATTTCATTTACGAGCTTCGTGGCTTTTTTTTTTTTTTTTTTTTTTTAGGAAAAAAAACGTGAA
>NW_010385592.1:0-895 GCF_000414095.1 Morus notabilis
TATCTGCAGCATTCTCTTTAGAAGGTCCGACAAACCAGCATTTGTTTTTTGGCAATTTAGATAACGTCCTAGTAAGAACAACTCCTACAACAGAAAGAGGCAAGTAAGTAAACCAGTAAACAAACATAAATTTTACGATATGAACGAGAAAAAAATTACCTCAATATAACAAATGAATTTTACATTGTAATAAAACGTTCATATTATACGAATGAATTATTCATTCTCTTACCATGTCATGTAGTGATTATTTCTGATAAGTCCTGGAAACAATATTCATCAGTATCCTTCTCATACAATCTCATTAGAGTTGAAATGATTACTTGACCATATTTCTCAAACAGCACTAGGCTATTTCCTCATGGTTGTACATTCTCTTTTTAACAATAAAGAATTTAGTTATAATTTGCACCAAATAAAGTTTCAAATAGTCTATAGCCTAACCTGATACTGGTCTACCAGATAAAGCTTCAAGAGCTACGTATACACTTTCAGGATCTTTTGGTTGAAAATCATAAACCAAGGCCTGCAAAGGAGATTCAAAGAGAGTATTTTAGGTTCACATTGAAATAACAAGCAGAATTCTACACACATCAGAGATACCTTGTCTGGCATATGTTTACATTAACTTTTATCACAGAATAACCAATAAAATCTCATAGGTTTAGTAGAATATAAGTGGTTGACAGTTAAAGCGAGTGAAAGAAAGTTTATCTTGAGACAAATATCATAAAGAATTGCCATGGTCAGGAACAGAGTAGATACCCATGGTTAGGCACACTTGCATTATTCTCCTAAACTTTGGAAGCCAATCACTTAGGGTTTTGTGTCAACCTATATATAGGACGTGATAGTCATCTCTCACTTTAAACCTTTGGGTAGTAGTATCTCATCA
>NW_010385593.1:0-896 GCF_000414095.1 Morus notabilis
TGTGTGTATGTATGTATGAGTCTCACGCACAAGAATGAGAATATCTAGGATATATGAAGTAATATATATTTATATATTTATATATTATATAATGTGTGTGTATATATTAATGCAATAATTAAATCCCATTAGAATACCAAGGAGAAAAGTTGTTGAAATATAGAAAAAAGTTGTTGAAATATACACCTCCTAATGTCGCCAAAGCAGAAGGCATTATTGTCACTTGAACTTCTATGTTACTAGAAGCTGTCATGAGCATGAAGGGGAAGTTGATGTTGTCAGCTTATTATGTTTGCACAATTATTATTTAGACATACTGCCGCCGGGTTCAAAACGAGTGAACCAGCCGATCGATGGTGGAGATGAACACTTATATATATATATATATATATATATACTCACAACTAGAGACTGATGAAAAGGCTTTGAGTTTAGAATTCAAGTTTTGCTACAGTAAAAAGCTTTAAAAAACAATCACATTTAACTTTTTTTCTACAGTAAAAAACTCTCATATAAAGTCATACATATCAATTCAAATTAAAAACTCGACTCAACGAAATAAACGAGCCCTTAATTCATTGCCTCCTGTTTATTTCTTTCAAGTAATCATGCATGTCCTAGCTAGGTGCTCTTTCTCCTCTTGTGTACAGACAAAAACAACTGCTAATGAACGGAAGGTTAATTATCTGAATCCGATTGGTACAAGAAATTAATTTTACAAGCTAGTATGCACGTGATTATCGAAATTACGGTGAAGGCCGCCAACAAAATTAAAGAATCAGTAACTTCAAGTTATTGGCTTAAAAAAATTTCCCTTTCTAGAAACTCTGGTTACTTTTGTATCGCGAAAGTTGCGGGTTGCTCTCTGACTGCTTCTTTTTTTGTTTTTTTTTTTT
>NW_010385594.1:0-895 GCF_000414095.1 Morus notabilis
TCGTAAACGTTGCTAAATAAAAAATTCCCACTCCTTTAATTTACCAATTTAAGAATTTAATGAAGAGAAATTGTAGAAATAACAAAGAAAAAATGATCAGCTAGTGTATATGGAAACAATTGTAAAACCGTGATTTTTTACTTTGACATGGTAATTTATTTATTTTGTTTTTCCTTCAATTTTTGTTGCATTGCAAGGAATGTGTGCTGGGTTTCAGAGGACAGAATCTCTGCCACGCATGGATTTTGTGTCCCAAGCCTTAATTTTTCATTTGTTTTAGAAGTTATTATTCCCACTTTTTTTAACGGATTATTATTTCCACTTTTGCTTCTATATCATATTTACTTTATTTTTCTGTTGTAGTTTTTTCTCCCCTTTTCTCCTTGATTACTTTGTTAGTTAATACCAATAATTAAATAGACAAACAAAATATTATTTAATCCATCATACGTATAATCTTGTATCAAAACTTAATCTAAATATTTCGAAAGCGCACACCTTACAAGATCTAAATTTTTCATTCATTATAAATTATACGTATAATCTTACATAAGAAGGAAAAAATATTGTACACTTAGATAAGGATTTGGTCCTTGAATATCTTTGTGTTCATTCCAAATCTCAAGTTTACCCTTTTAATATTATAAATAAAAAGAAAAATACTACTTATTTTGTTAACCATACCGATTAAAATTTTCAAAATACAGAGACTAACATATTAATATGTATTAAGCATTATTTTAAACGATCAAAGAAAAGAGACCCCAACTTCATTAATCTCATATCTTCCTTCCTTCTCACCCCTAATCAAAGCCTTGCAATTATAAGCAAAGAAATATGGGAAAGGAAATAAATAAAAGAAGAAAAAGTTATCAAATATAAGAAACAAGTACCT
>NW_010385595.1:0-896 GCF_000414095.1 Morus notabilis
CGGGAAATGCATACGGAAGTTGAAGTCGGAGGTGATAATTCCTGGTAAAAATCCGGCAGAGTAACAACGTTCTAAAAAATGGATAACCGAAGAGCTGTGTCAAGGAGCATATATATACACCCGAGGAAGGAAGCCCAGGAGCCTCAGAGAAACCCAAACGACCCCAGATCTCGACCGTCGAATTCAAACCGACCCCATCTAATGGTGACTCTGAAGAGACGTGATCTAACGGCTGGGGTGAGAGTGGGAGAAATGAATCTGATCGGACGGCTGCGGCTTCCCCCTCGACTGCCACGTGTCACCAGGGTACAAGGGACGTGACCGTTGACACGAATGACAAGACTGCTCTGCTGCCTGAGAAACTTACTGTAATGATGGCACTATACCTGCAAGCGGCTGCCATAGGCTGCAAGAGAGAAGTTGCCACGTGGACCTATTGACGTTGTATAGCCTGGAACATCACAACGTGATATCCCAGTCTAGGGGGTAATTATTACACCACGGTCGAGAAATTGACCACTCCTTTAGACGATAAGCGCCGAGGCCTCCATGACAAGGATCGGTCGCTGGCGTCGAGGGATTAGCTGTAGCTAAGGTGCCCTTCATACGTCGAGAGTTCATGCGGGACGGCACGCATCGAGGGCCCCGATGGTGTGGCAAAGCTCACGACGTCGAGGAGGCGGCCCTGTCCAATCCAGAAGATAGTCCTGTCAACTCAAGGAAAGACATATTGTATCAACTACTACTGCTGAAGTCAAGAAATCAGGTAGCTGGTAAGAGTTGTTCGCCTGACTTAGGCAGTAATCATGGAAATACAACTGCCAAATCTCAGAATTAAGGGATTGATGATGATCTCCTCGGGAAATGCAGAGGGGGTCTCTCATGTGTACAAGGCC
>NW_010385596.1:0-896 GCF_000414095.1 Morus notabilis
GGGGGGGGGGGGGGGGGGGTGGGTATCTCAATTTCTCTAATTTTTTGGTCTTTTTTTGCCATATTTTAAAAACGAGAGATTTTATCTTATTTCAAATTCAACACAATAAATTACTTTTTTTTTTTAAATTAAAGTCACATGTTACTAACGTGACACTTAACATTTAAAATTTAACTACAATGGTATAAAAGAGGAACGTGTACTAATGACTAATTGTTCAAAAAAAAAATTTGTTATTCTTAAAATTTAGAAGACATTTTGTTACAAGTCGAGAGAAAAGTGTAATTTATCCAAAAAAAAAAAAAAAACCACACACAATCTGAACTCCATACACCCACACAACTAGCACCGGAAACCAGATTTGCGAGATCTCGCTACAAAAATAGCACTGAGAGGATAACTCCTTCAAAATCTCGTCGTGAAGAGCGGAGGCTAGGGGAAGACCAGACCGCTCGTGACTTCGTCGCAATCTGTGAAGAAGATCGAAGGTGTTGGAGGAGAGAACAACCTGAGGTTGGAGTCACACTACTTCGGCCACGCCGCTGTTGCCTTCTTTTGCAGCTTTGAAGATCTCCGGGAGGCGCGGACCGACAGAGGAACTGAGAGGGAGGGGAGAGAGAGAGAGAGAGAGAGGAAGACTGAGATTGATACTTTTTAAATATATATATTCCATGGCAGAAATTGTAGGAGTTTATCACCTCCCGGCAGAAATCGATCCAAGTTGAAAACTTCCCGCGTCCCTCCAAAATATCTCTTTTCCAGTTGGATCTGGCCCTAAAGTTGAGGCCTTCGGCCTAATCAAGCCAACCAAAATCCAAGATATGAGCTAACTCAAGGTAACAAAACGGCTTTTGAATCAATGTAATTTTGACAAATACTTGAATTAGGATTTTATC
>NW_010385597.1:0-896 GCF_000414095.1 Morus notabilis
TTTGATTATATAAATAGGACCAAGTTATCTACTAAATTTGTACTCCGAAAAGTACTAAATGTGTTATTATTTTTATTTGTTTTAATGTTTATATAAATAGATCGAATTACAATTAGAACATCATGTGACAATTCATAAAGGTTCTATCCTCAAAGGGAAAGGGCCTTCCCGTTTCGGCCGGTTGTGAGCCAGGAGAAATTTGAACCCCAACATCATAGTTCGTAGCTCCGTGCTCTAATCCTATGAGCCACAATGCCTACTCCGTTTCCATCGGATCTATTTTCAGGAGTACTTAACGAAAGAAACCTTTTCTTTCCCTGATAAAGGAGATGTGAAAGCATCTTTCTCTACATAAAAATGGTGCGTTCCTTGGTGTGAAGTGAGAGTGATCCAATTCTATTTTTGTTCAATCTTTTATATTACAAAAGAAAAGAATAGAAAAAAAGTTATTGGCCATATGCATGCCTGGCTGGTGTCCAATAGCAGACATCAAGGTTGAATTCAATGTGGCTTCTCATATAGGTTCACTAGTCCTTTGTTCTGCGAAACACCTATTATTTTTGAGCAAGTTATGGATAGGATGACAATGTGTTAAAGGACGACATCATTCAGAAATTAAGAAAAAGTACGAAAACTTTGTCTTTGATTTTTTTTTCTAATTAATGCTTATCTATTATAGATTAACATTAATTTAACAGACATGGATAATAAAGAAGACTGATGTTCATTCATTTAATCTCTCCATCTAGCTAATAATTTAAGAAGTTATTTCATTTTGAAGTTCTCATATGTAACACTAAATTTGTAACTTCATGTATAATTAAGCACAAAATGTAGCCTGCTCAATAATTAAACATGTTTAATTATGTTAATTGTGTATATTAGTGTGTCTAAAA
>NW_010385598.1:0-896 GCF_000414095.1 Morus notabilis
CTATTGTTATGGTCTTTCGCCAGGATCAATCATCCACATATGGCATGTAAAGAATGATTCCTCAAACAAAAACACACACATATATACATTAGTACAACGTTAGTCTAGAAATAAAAGACAACAGTAGCAACATTAGTAATTTTAATTTTATATAGACATCCAAACACTGACAGACGACTGAATTTCTACCTTTACCATGTTCATCCACTATGACAATAGGTACACCGGAATAAAATGAAAAAAAAAAGTACAACGTATTAGAATATGATTACTGTACTTAAACCTTGTTCATTTTCCCGATTCGAGTTTTGCTATAGTAAAAAAACTCTCAGAAATAGTCACATCTAATTTTTTTATTATAGTAAAAAACTTTCTCATAAAGTCATATTTCAACTCGAATCAGCAAACTAAATAGACCCTAATTTATTCTAAAATCAATAACAATATGAGAGGGGGTACAAATCGGTAGCATGCACACAAAGCATAAACAAGGGTACAAAAAATAAGAAGTGCTGTTTAAATAAATCAGTAAAACATTCACAAGAGTCAAACTTCTGTGCTTGTTACGAAACAAGAAGATCTACAGTCAAACAAATTGAATTTCGAGGGAAGAAAATATGACTAATACTAAAGGGGAATTCTAGCACAAATAGTAATAATGAGAATAAGAAATGAATACATCACATAATTACTAAGCAGATTGATATATTCTGCAAGTTTGTCTTACTGCTAAAAGAAAGTAATTAAGCACGATCAAGCATTTTTATAGCTCTAAAAATGATCTAAAATCAATAATGTCAGGCAAAGGAGCGGATAAAAAATGATAGCAACTACAGAGGGGAGGAGGGTCAAAAACGACATGCAGGTGCAGCAAAACATGGGATCCAAAACAACAA
>NW_010385599.1:0-896 GCF_000414095.1 Morus notabilis
GTCAAGTCCCCAAATGCGAGGGATGGTATTTTTTGGGTGGCTATGGGTGTTCGAAGCCCCACTTTGGCAGACTAATAAAAGGGTTGCCATCGTCATCCCACGGATGGAAGCCAATGTTTTTTATGGTCAAAGGCATGTTCAACGTCCACCCAGCGGACATGCCTTTTAAGAGGGCAGGGGTGAAAAGGTCTTTTGGGATGTTAAGTGAGTACCTTCGACCGTTTATCATATCGTCGTCAAGTCATTACACTGTTGACCCTAATTTTTCTCGTGCAGTTCCTCAAGATCGTCCCCAGCTTGCTGGTAATAGGCTTGCCTGGGTGGAGAGGGCCTTCCGCTATCCAGAGGAAGAGCGCCACATTAACACCCTTTTCACACGGGAGAATCTAGAACATTCCGGCCTCCTCTTATCCCTTCCTGACCCTGCCAATACTGACGCCGTCAAGGACTTTTTCTAGTTTACCACCGGTGGTTAGTCAGCTTTCTCTCCCTTTTTTTTTTTTTTTTACTTTGGCTTCGTCTGCTATAGAGATGAAGACCCTTGGTCTGCGCGTCCCTGGAGACAAGAGGCGCTCCAAGAAGAAACCTCGTGGACCGTCAAGCGAAGCTGCTGGCGCCGACGTTCCATTGACATAGCCCGCCAAGGCCTTGGCACTGGAAACGCCGAGACCAAAGAGGCCCCAACAGGAAGAGACCCCTGCGGTACCTGAGCCTGCGCCAGTAATTGATATTACTGACGCTGAGGCTTCTGATGCCCCTTCGGAGCAAGAACGTCTACTGTTTCCCCAGCACAGGGTGCACAGGGTGCTGGACCTAAATTTCATTGTGCCTGATGTCTCCTGGGCATAGATTGATGCAGCGTTGAACATGCCTCTACGCTTCTCCGCCCTCTTCCA
>NW_010385600.1:0-896 GCF_000414095.1 Morus notabilis
AGGAAGTTTTTTGGTGCAGGAAACGGCAATTTTAAGGACCTTGATCATGTCATCTTGGAGAACTTCAGATGCCACTCGACAGTCGAGAACTTTCATGACGTCTTCAAGATTGTTGAGATGAGTCGAAACCCAGTAAACAATGTCTTTCCCTTCTCCATACTCGTCTTCGATTGGTCTTCTACCAGTTACTAGTTCTAGCAGCACCACGCCAAAGCTGTAAACATCGCACTTTTCGGTGACTTTGAGAGTGTAAGCCAGCTCTGAAAAAGGAAATTAGTTTGTGTCAGCATTAGGAAATAGCTCGATTAACGCCGGATAGTCATTTTACAATTCAAAAGGAGACATATAACCACAATATGTTTACCAAACGTGAAATGGACTGAGTAGAAAAGCAAAGTTACAATGCTATTTCTATTAAACGTCATATTTCAAGTAGATAATTGGAAAATAACCGTGTATTGAAGGCTACTGCTGAAGCAAAGACCAGATACCAAGTAGTTTCACACCCATAAAACTCACATATATATACATCACCATACAAAATGTCTAATCTCTACGTAAGAGTAAACAATTTACAACAGAAAGAAAAGCCTTACACTAGACCGTTATGAAGCTAACAAGTCTACTTTGTATTCTGCTTCTTTGCTTTAAGAATTTTCTCCAAATGTAAACATATGGGAACGTATAGCTAAATGTTCATTCGATGTAAGAATGTAGGATGGCCAAGAAACATTTGTCTGTTCCAAAGCATGATAAAGAAATGTGGGGAACAAATAATTGTGTAGAAGATAAAAATTGATCAAGCAAAATAAATTAGAAACTTAATAAATTCAAATCTTTTATGACGAGAGGTTCAACACAGTGAGGCAAACTAGTAAAGACAGAAAAAAAAAAAA
>NW_010385601.1:0-892 GCF_000414095.1 Morus notabilis
AAACAGTAACATACAACTTTTTTATTACAGTAACAAGCTCTCACATAAAGTCATATTTTAACTCGAATTAAAAATTAGAATCAGCGAACTAAATGGATCCTTATAATACCACAAAAAAAACCCCATCTCTTGGTTATGTAGAAGAGATAAAGTGCTTGGTTTTGTGTTCTAATAAGATGTTGTGCCATATGCTTTCAATGTTCGCTAACCTCAGTTTTTTTAAGTCTTAACCCCAATTCTTATACTCTTCCGGACCCTACACCTGACTCGATCACCAACCTAACCCTAGGCTCGGCCCCATATTATGTAAAATAATTATAATTTCTACCATATCATAGGTTAAATTATACAATATGGTATAGTACATAGATATTTTTTACACACAAATATCACAATACATATTACATTAATTTTGGACTTTTTATTAAATAATAGGATTATCATGAAAAATAATACAAAATTGAGTGCTAATATGCATACCAAGGACACCCTAAAACACATTAATCACAATACATATTACATTAATTTTAAACTTTTTATTAAATAATAGGATTATCACGAAAAATAATACAATATCGAGTGCTAATACATATACCAAGGACACCCTAAAACAGATTATCCATCCCAACTTCTATGTCTTTACCTCCTTTGAAATATCATAGATATGACTAAACCTAAACTCATTTTTGGCTTAACTTGATAATGCTGTAGATTTTAGAAAATAGTTGTGCTGAAGGAAGAAGCAGCTGTTACAAAAAGTAGTTAGTGTTTGGTAAATTATAATTATAGTAGCTGTACTGGTTCCAAAATCAATGTAATAGCGTTTGGTAAATTATGAGCTTGAATTGTTGTAGATAGTTAAAAATTACGACTATATTATATTATACTATAA
>NW_010385602.1:0-896 GCF_000414095.1 Morus notabilis
CAGTTTGTGATAGTCTTCATTGACGACATTCTGGTTTACTCGAAGACTTAGGAGGAGAATGAGCAACATCTGAGGATCGTTCTCTAGACTCTTCGAGAACACCAGCTTTATGCGAAGAAGGAGAAATGCGATTTATGATTGACAGAAGTCAAGTTCCTTGGACATGTCATATCTGGACAAGGAATCTCAGTTGATCCTTCAAAGATTGAAACAGTGCTGTAATGGGAACGATTGAAGAACGTATCTAAAATTTGAAGCTTCTTATCCTAGGACTTGTGGGGTATTATCGACGATTTTTAAAGAACTTCTCAAGCATTGCCGCTCCAATGACACGATTGACGAAGAAAGAAGTCAGATTTGAATGGGATGCCAACTGTGAACATACATTCCAAGAACTGAAGACTAAGCTGACCAGCGCGCCGATCCTGACGATCCTAAATAGCGAGGAACCGTATGAAATGTATTTTGACGCTTCAAGATTAGGACTTGGATGTGTTCGGATGCAAGGAGGACGTGTTGTGACCTATGCATCTCGTCAACTAAAGACACATGAGTAGAACTATACGACGCATGATCTGGAGTTAATAGCGGTGATCTTTGCTCTCAAGATATGAAGATGCTACCTCTATGAAGTAAAATTTCAGGTCTTTTCTGACCACAAGAGCTTAAAGTATTTATTTACTTAGAAAGACCTGAAGCAAAGGCAAAAAAGATGGATCAAGTATATGGAGGATTATGACTTCACTTTACAATATCATCCTAGAAAAGCCAACGTGGTAGCAGATGCTCTCAGTAGGAAGACTTCAGGAATCCTAGCATCTTTGAACTTGGAGGATTACAAAAAGAATGAAACTGTAGGTGATTATGATCTTCAGTATTATGAGGATTATAACCAA
>NW_010385603.1:0-897 GCF_000414095.1 Morus notabilis
GTACATATCTCGCTATTAAACAATACAAATATTGTTCAAAGTAAAAGAGAATGTTCTCATCAACGACTTTCTCTTAGCTGATTCATATATGCTTTCTTTGTGTATCTTCCTTTGTATATGAAGCACAGAGTCCAGGCACTGTACATAATAATCAAGAAAAGAGGAAAACCGAGTTAATATTATAGGAGAAGTACATAAAACATTTGCAAGCACAAAATGGCTCCAAAAGGAGAATATCAATAAATATATATCAAGAGGATGTGATTTTCTGTATTCTAGAGACGACCTACTTACCATTTCAATCCTAAAATATATGACACAGCTAGTTACTATTGTTTTATAATATTTTCTGAGCAGCATCGTAAAGAACTAACAGAACTTTTTTTTTCCCTGCTCTGGAAACTAATAGAACTTTATAATTAGTGTTAATTTGTGAAAAACAATTAGCATATTTGACAATATAGCTTGATTCACAATAATCATGGTTAAATTCCTTTGATTTAAGATTTCCACCCTCAGTTAGTATTCTAAGTGTGGAAATTTCTGTTTGAGATACATGCTACAAGGTACACTGTTTCATATCATATAGGGGTGTGCAAACTAACCAAACTGTTTCTTTTAGGTAAAATACAAACCAAATAATTACATATTGGTTTAGAGATTTTCAAACAAAACCAAATCAATTAAGGGATCTAATCCAATCCAAACCAAACTGATTGTAATTAGTTCAAATCAAACTAATTACGATCAGTTTCAATTAAGAGATTTTAAACTAATATCTTACAACTTCTTCTCAAGTCTCAACTATATAACTGGTACTAATATTTTGTGTACTCTTTTGTCTCTTGCTCTCTTTCTTCTAAAGACAAAATGAAGTCAAAGCAATTAAATTATAGA
>NW_010385604.1:0-897 GCF_000414095.1 Morus notabilis
GCCAAATGATGGGCCTTCGTTTGGACAATGACGAAGACTAATGAAAGAAAACAGAGAGTAAGAAATTGTAGCCCTCCTGAAGAAAGAGGAGCAAGGCTAGGTTTGGCTTTAGGAACTTTAATAGTTTGGTTTAGTTTCCTTCCAAAAGTAGGAATCTTGATATTGTGGAGATTAAGGAAGGGCTTATAGTTGTTCAAATAAATATATAGATCATTACATAAAAATATTAAAACTCCAACGGCATCCAATGAATACTTATTGAATAAATTCCCCTTTTTTATACCCTACGTGATTTATTTCTAATCAAACTAATAAAAATATGTAGTTATTATGTGAATTTTAATTTGCATGATATTATATGAGTTCCAATACATGTTTTAATAATTTTCAATGAATTTTAACAAGTAGCGAAGGGAAAAATTTTCACGTATAATATAACCATTTCCATAAAATTTCACCTTCTCAAGAGATATGAACACTTGATTCCTTCTTATAAATTTCAAAAATTCTTTGTAACTTTTATTGTTATAGACCGAAATGCTATAAAATAAGAGTTCAAAGTGTAATCTTTCAAAATTAAAGTTTCAGATACTAAAATTATGTCATAATACTAATATTCAAAAACTAAAAGTGGTAATAACACTTTTTCATCAAGTGAGTTAGGAGAACAATTGTCCAAGAAAGGGAGGGGAAAAAAAAAAGTGGCCCAACTAAGGTGACTAACGCGTATGCCGTATTTTGCACGTCCAAATGATAATTTAATTTGCCAAAAAAACTGACTGCGTGTGTGAACATGAGAAAATTAGGGAACAAAAAAGAACTCATGACTTTTAACTAAGCGACTATCTTGTAGGACTAGTTTTTAGATTTGGTCAAAATCAAATGAGATTAAAAAAA
>NW_010385605.1:0-897 GCF_000414095.1 Morus notabilis
AACTAGTCTTATAATAATCTAAACCATTTCCAATAACTTGAACATTGTAGTAAAAAAATTTGAACTATGGTTCAAACTTATAAAACAAACACCACCTAGATCACATACATAGTTGAACAATCAACATAAATCCAACATATAGTTAAACAGAAGTCCACATAAACTAGCTCCTCTAGTAAAAAATGCATAAACTAGCTCCTTTAAGTGAGCAACTAGAAATCAACAATGCATAAACTAAGTAGACTTTTGAAAAAATATATAAAAATTGATTCTTTAACATATACATTAAGTGCGAATCAATTTGAATCGGTTACTTTTAAGCTCAATCGGCATCCGATCCGCACAAGTACAGAGTCAAGATAGTGATAAGTAATCCAATCCACACTTTGGATCAGATTGAATGATCAGTTTAAAATCGGTGTTTGCATATTTTTTTAGCACCCCTAACAGACATAATTCACTTGAAATAAGAGAAAAGTACGATAAAAATAGAAACAAAAATAAAACAAAAAGGAGGAAAATAATTGAACAAAAACAATTACTCGTTGAACAAAAAAATAAATAAATCTATGACTCAGAAATGACAAAATCTCTAACTTTTGTTCAAAAGAAAGTTAATTAGTCAAAGGATCAAATTGACTGACAATTTAAATCACTTGCAGTGGCCTCGAGTATTTTAATGGAGATGAAGATTGAAGTCGTACAGGCCGCCTGGAAGTTGATAGAAGTAGTCTTTTCGTGTTTTTTTTTTTTTTTTTTTTGAAGAGTCTGTGATCTATTCTAAGAGAGAGAGAGAGAGAGAGAGGAGAGGTTCATATTTATCAAAAGGACAGAGATAAATGTGCTGATTTTTTTTAAGTGATTTCCTTTTCAGAGGAAAAGGTGGATATGTGGTTC
>NW_010385606.1:0-897 GCF_000414095.1 Morus notabilis
AAAAGCATGGAACATCAATGTTATAAAAAAAGAGGAAACACCAGAAAAAGTCCCACAAAAAATTATTTAATATAAAAGATGGAAAATATGTAGGGACTTCTCTCATAGGCTTCCTTATCGGTAGTATAAGTTTTTAACATTTAAATCTAATCAAAATCACATCATATTTAAAATATATATATATAACAGATAACATTTTATACATATAATACGGCTGAAAAATAAAGAATTACTACTGGTTTATTTTTATAAACTCCTAAATATTTATCAAAAAAAATTATTGCCACTCACAATCAACGTAAATATTATAATAGTGAAGTCCCTTTTGGGTCAAAACACTATTTTGATTTTTGTTTAGTTGGTGAAAAGTCGATTTAGGTAGTATTGGTTCAAAAAATGTAAAGCGCCCAGGATTTTGAACGGTTACTGTGGACGTTATGAAGCTTATTTTTTTTTTGTTTTAATAACTACCCATTAACTTCCAATAGTTACAAGAGGAAAAGTCCGTGGCACCTTCCAAACATTCATTGGACTCCATTTCTTTCCCTCTTTTCTTTATGCATTTGGTTTTATTCTTTGATAAGATAATAAAATGGTCCATTCAGTTCATGATATGTTAGTGCTCGACATGATACCCATCTACCTTTCTCTTTAACTTGTCTGGATTTGAACATTTTTCCTTTTTTTTTTGTTTCCTTCTTTTTCTTAAAATCTTTTTTGACGCGAATAGGCCAAGGCATATTACCAAATACCACTCTCCTAATTTACGAGAAAATGCATCAATTGGGCCCGTTTAATTCGCTGATTCGAGTTTTTAATTTGAGTTAAAATGTGACTTTATATGAGAATTTTTTACTGTAGTAAAAAAGTTAAATGTGATTGTTTGTGAGAGCTTTT
>NW_010385607.1:0-898 GCF_000414095.1 Morus notabilis
AGTTTAGAAGATTCTCATAGCGTGTGATCAATCCAAAATTCTGTGTACCATTTGTCATCCACAATAACTAGAGGACCTAAACTTTTTACCTATGATTGATCCATTAGCAGCATTTAGAGTAGTTGGTAGATTGCAAGGTTGAATTCAGAAGGAACAGAGTTAAGATCTTTAGACTCGTATGTTGAAAAACCTTCAGAGATCTTCGAATGCAACCATGCAATAATTCTGTTTGTCTCTTTCACTGCCAAAATGGACAGAAAACATGTTATCACCACGCAAAGTAATTTGGAATTTGTAATGGATGAACCAAATTTTGATGAGGAGGTTTTGAAGACTGGTTTTATTGTAAGGTTTTCGAGAAAGAACCTTTCTTATTAGAGTGAGTGAAAGACTATCATCATCATAAATTGATTTGTCAAGGATTCCATGAACTATTTTCTTCTCATTTTTGAAAGAGAGAATTTCACGTAGGCTCATTTTGTTTTCCATAAATTTTGTGGGAGGAGAAATTATGTAGTACTGTGAATGGAAGGAATAAGTGGTATAAATACACTTCGTTGTACAAAGAAGTATAACAGTTATTAAAAATGTTGAAATTCAATACAGATGTATGAGAATAACTGAATACAGACAGATATCTTAATTAGAGTTAATTTTTAAAATAAATTATTTTTAATTTTAAAAATTTTAATAAAGTATATAGGTGAGGTTTTATTCATTTTTTCGTTGTGAAAGCATAAAAAAGAATCATCTCAATTATTAAAATGAAAAAATTATAACATTTTTAAGAATAAAATATTAAAGCGTCACCAACTCTTTCTCCTACAGCAAATGGGTTATTCAAATTTTGAATAACATGTTTATCTTTTTTGTTTTACAGATATATATATATATATAT
>NW_010385608.1:0-898 GCF_000414095.1 Morus notabilis
GGTCAATCGCATGATTTCCAACCTGAAAATCAAACGGGGGGAACCCTTTCTACAATAATAAGGGATATTAGGAATTTATGAGATGGATTACCTGTCATTAACTGCATTGCTTGAAGAATGTTTGTGTCAGATGATACTGTTATTAAGTTCTTCTGTTGAAGGTAAAAATGTTTTAAGGCAGAGTTAGAATAAAAAAAGGTTGCGATTAGATTAAATTTTTAAAAGGAAAGCGCGATGGAAACCTCGTCGGTCATTATTTCTGACACTCTAGTTAGAACAGGAGATCTTCCTGCTAAGACTATTTTTCTCAGGTAGTCTGCTTGCATTCACAACACGAGAAAAAAAAAGGGGGGTTTGGAAATTATTTTTAGTAGAATGACAGAGAATTTAATGCCGGCTCGAACGAAATAATAGAGAGATAGATGTTAACCTCTTTCTGTGATAATTCCAGCAACATGGAGTGGTTGTCCTGGCTTTAGTACCACTAATGATCCGATGTTGTTTTTAGCCATCTGCAATTGTACATAACTCCGTATTATCGTACATTTAAAGAGAATTCTATGATAGAGTATAAAAAATATCTTATTGACAATTGACATCATGTAATCCTACACCATCATATCTTTAAAAGTAATACACATTCCTAAATTGCTAGAAATGTGATAGTGATCGAAGTTATTTAAACGTACGTTTTTTGCAGCATCACTAACTGCGTCGTTGGAATTGCACCAGAGCCAAGGCCCAGTGCTTTCTCCTCCCTTTGCCATTAGTATCTCCGCCACTGTGACATTCTCTAGTCCTTTCTCTTGCACGGACGAAGACGGGGTCATCCATCCAAAACGAGAAAATATCTTTCCGCTCTTGGTTGTTTCTCTTCCATGCGAATGCTGCAACTTTG
>NW_010385609.1:0-896 GCF_000414095.1 Morus notabilis
GAAGAAGAAGAAGAAGAAGAAGAAGAAGAAGAAGAAGAAGAAGAAAGAGTCGAAGAGGCGCGGAGGCGAAGAGGCGAAGAGGCGCGGAGGTGAAGAGGCGAAAGTATGAGGATTGACTTGAGGGCAGAAAGGAAACTAGGGCAGACAAGAAAGAGGCGTTAGTTTAGTATGCCCTAGTTTCCTCTTTCGGGTCTCTACGGGTCACTACGGGTTAGGGTCGGGTTGAACCCGAAATTGACACAAATTGAATTGCGGGTCAATTTCGGGTAATATGGCTTCAACCCGAAATTGACACGTTTTGTTCGTGTCAAATTCGAGTCGACCCGAATTCGACCCGCACCCTATTTTTCTCAACCCGAACCTGCGATTTTCGTGTCGATTTCGAGTTGTGTCATCGTGTCGCGACCCATATTGCTGCCCCTATACGTGAGGGATTTTGGAGAAATAAAAAAAGTAAAAAAAATGGATCTAAAAAATTTACACTAAAAGGAAAAAAAAGACATCAAATCTTGATTAAGCGGCACAATCTAATTTTGTTTTTAATTTGAAATTCTTTTTTTTTTTTTTTTTTTTTCAAATATACGTGTTTTTCTGCTATTCCATCTCTATTAAAACCTTACCTATCATGTTCATGTTAGATTTTGTCAAAAAATAAACAAATAAAAGGAAGGGGTTAAATATTGCAAAAATCAATAAAAATATGGATCTAAAAAATTTATACTAAAAGAAAAAACATCAAACCATACCTATGATCATGTTCATGTTAGACATTTAGACACTAATTGAAATACCAAAAATTAAAATAGTAATTTGAGTACATCAAAAAGTATGTTTCGGATGTTAAATTAAGACTAGTGCATATCCTTTGAGCCGTTAATAAAAAAAAAAAAAAAAAA
>NW_010385610.1:0-898 GCF_000414095.1 Morus notabilis
GTTGACTATTTTATATCAATTTTATTGTTCTATTTTATTATTAAATTTTATTCTAATTTATATATTCAATAATTAATATTATTAGTAACGTACAGCCAAAAAAAAAAGATAAAAAAATTATTTACGACGACATATCTAAATTGTCGTCGCAAATAGTCTATATTACTAGCGACGCCACTTTGAAGCCAGTCGCAAAATGTTTTAATTACTTTTACGACGACACATAGTCGTCGCAAATAAGTTAGGACACGTCATCATCAATGACATATTCGACGGAATATTTATGACGACTTATTTGCGACGACTGTCGTCGCTAATATATTAGCGACGACATTTAAAAACTTTATCGTCACAAATATATTATTTGTGTCGGGTTTTTTACAACGACTAATTTGTGATGACAGTCAGTCATCACAAATAAGCTTTTTTGTTGTAGTGATCATATTTGTATCAATTGGTGTATATGATATCATTATATTAATGCTGAGTAGTACTATAGTAATAGTAATTTTTTGAGAAATATTTGTTTCTTATAGAACTAGTTTTGTTATCCTAATTAAAGAAAACGCAATGCATGCTATATAAATAAAACTATTAGGCCACTTAAGATCATCAGCATTCAACTGTCTCTTTGATTAAAGAAAATGTTCTTTTTATTTGCTGCGAGAAAAGTGGCCATTAGTTTATTTAGGACGGCATGTATATAGAATCTAACACAAATCTTCTGCAATCTAATATAGGCCATTAGTTTATAATGAGCGCCGTTTACTTGGTTGATTCAAATTGGGTAGATTTAAAATTTTGTTGTTTGAAGTAGAAAATTTGATTTGCATGGTTCTAATTGTAATCTGAACTGGTGTTTAAATGTGCTTAAAGCGTAAATTTAAATAATAAAATC
>NW_010385611.1:0-899 GCF_000414095.1 Morus notabilis
GTCACTTTCCTGCGGAACCATTTGCATTCCCACATAATCTTATTGGATGCCTTGAAATGATATAAACTTGCTTGAAGTTATAAGCAAAGGCAAGACATAGTATTATTTAGTATATGATATTTATACATATAAGCCACAGCCGACTGCTAGCATTCATTATCATATAATAGCAAAAAATAGTGAGATAAACCTTATTTACTAGGCATTCTATTTCATCTTCATATGCACTCAAATCACAAGTCACAAACCGAAGGTTAAAAAGTAAATATCTTGGGCAAATCACATTGGTGGTTTCGCTTTCAGTTAGGCTTAAGTCATATGGCTGCTTCTTATTTCACACTGCTTTTTTGAAATAATTAGATTCCAATACTATTGTTGAGGGCCATCTATTTTTGTCGTCTTTCTTTCTATTGCCAATGCCAAATTGTTGGCACTTTTAGTTGATTGTCAAGCTTACCAACAACATATAAATGGAGGGCATGAAAAGCAAGCCAATCTTTATCACTTTCTTAACCAACGCTTTATTTGATGATGACTAGTGGAGTGAATGAGATGGTTTCTATTGGGTAGGTTAGCATATTGTTGGTTGCGCTTCGCTTTTTTTTCACTTTAAAAGACTGGATTTAGAGGACTTTTAAACAAGTTTGTTGAGATCCTTCGTTAATTATATTCCGAGTGCATAGGGACCGCCAAGGCATAAAAAAACTTAGGTATGAAGATTGAAAGATGACAAAAAAAAGAAGCACCAACGCATGTGTAAATGTCAAAAAGTTGTACCAAAAAGTAAGAAGTTCAAATCAAACTTGAAAGTAAGTGGACTTATAATTTTTGTATTCTTTATGTATCTTGTGAAGTTCAGATGAAATATCTGGATCTATCTTATGGACTTTTTTTTTTTT
>NW_010385612.1:0-899 GCF_000414095.1 Morus notabilis
TTTTTTTTTTTTTACACACAATTTTTTTTATTTATTTAACTTTTGAATGGGGCCATTGTACTTGATCTAAGGTTACATTAAAGGGTCCCACTTTCAATTTCATGCTTTAAGGCTTCAAGGCTCCCCTATTTTCAGTACTTTGTTATTTTGTTATTTTGTTTTTTGAGCTCTATCTCATGGGATTTTTCAGCAAGCTTTGTTTCTCTCTTATTGGAATCTTTGACTGAGAGAGCTCATCTGTCAAGCATAGCTGACGAAATACATGGAGGCATTCCAAACGAACTTGTTTTGGTTAACTTCTTTGGCATCTTTTCACCAAAAGATAGCTGACGAAATATTTGTATAAACCTTGCAAATTTCAGGGCAGCAAGTTTCAAAACCTCAAATTGCATTAAGAAGAAAAAGAGAAAATTGCCCTTTTTGCAGGGCACTTGATGACCATCATTCATTAAGTGATACAAAAGAAAAATCCAAAAGCATCTTGTAATATAGAGCATGTTTGGCCAAGGAGTTTAAATCCCGATTCAAATAATTCTACTGCAATGTTTTTTTGTTTCATAAGAATTTAAATTTTAATTCAAATCATCCATCTAATTTGAACATATGCTGACGTGTTGATAATTGTATGACAAGTACCACCAGCAACCTAACATCTCCATTTGTGTGTTTGTTTACATCAGAATAGCAAGCAGTTATTCTCGTACGCCTGATGTAAACAAACGCACAAATAAAAGGGACAGGGTCAACAGTTTCTTCACATCGCCATTTTGGCCATGTTAATTTGTTGTATTCCCTGTTCCCACGATGCAGATGCAATTGTTGGGAGGAAAAAAACACGAAAGAAACAAAGAAGATGCAATTATTGGTATAAAGAACCCCCAAACTGCAGACAGCACGGA
>NW_010385613.1:0-899 GCF_000414095.1 Morus notabilis
GAATTCACGAAGCAAACAAGATTTAAGTTTTTTCATTTAATTTGTGTAACTCTTTAAAACCATCTAGTTCTCTCATAAAACCAAAATGAGTTGTTTTGAGCCTTCCTATGAACTCATTATACGGTGTTATATTTTTGTTCATTTGGTTTCTCTTCTGAAACTGCCAATAGCTCGAGCAATTAGGAGTGGAAGCCGGGCCTGTTTGGGCCGAGGCTGGCCAACTCATCCGACGAAGAAAAGAACAATCCCCATTCCCCGTCACTGGTTCGCGGGTAAAATTGTCATCCCAGGGACAACCATGAGCGTCCAACAACATTTGAATAAACTACAATGTACGGCGGTCAGCGGAAATGTTAATCTCATTTGAGAGATCCAAGGATTAACTAAGTGGCTAATTTGGAGGAGTATGTTCCTCAAGAATTCATGTTTTGTTGGTTAAATATGTGGGATTACCCAATGCAAAATAGAGAAGAGAAGAGAGAATGAATGCTAAAGTTTCTTATCATTAACTCGCATAAAAATGCTACTCATTTCTCCAAAATAAACAGTGTTATGCGTAGGATGCAAATCTAATTCCTAATATAAATATGTATAAATAATTCTAACTCCTTGCCTCAAACTCAAGACGTGATCAGAGGCTCAGAGGAAAAAAAAATAAACAAAAAAATAAAAAATAAAAAATCTCACCATGTGATTTCAAAAAGCATGGAGAATTTGCAACATCTGGTACTCTCAGGTCGTTCAAAATATATATAGTCCTCATTGTCTACGGCTTTGTCCCCGATCAACAAGAAAGTCTGAAACTGCACAGCAAAACATATTGTCGAAGGCTCTATTTAGCTCTTATGCCCCTAAAATTTTCGTGATCTAAGCATTTTCATCCCTGGATTTTTTTTTTT
>NW_010385614.1:0-900 GCF_000414095.1 Morus notabilis
GGAAAGAGCATATTTAACAAAAAAAAATATTATATTTACTTGTAAATACTTTATTTGCTTGGAACCTTGTCGCTAGCTTCAGGGACCAGTAAATGTCGTATTTACTCAAAAGTAATATATTTACCTGATAAACCAACCGTGATGCTGAATATCGGTAAATAAGGTATTCACCCGTAAATATTGTATTTCTTAGAAACTTGGTCGTCGGCGATTGATAAATACAGTATTTACCTATAAATATTTACCTGTGAATACCATATTTACCCGGAATTCCAACCACCAACGCCAACAACCATTAAATGTGATAAATACAGTATTTAGTATGAAATGTCATATATTACCTAAAAAAAATATGCATTTATCTAGAAATCCGATCGCTCACTCTAATGACTAATAAATCTTGTATTTACGTGTAAATATTGGATTTACTAGTAAAAAAAAATTTACTAAAAATTTTTTTAGAGTTATTTAACACACAGATTTTTGAAATATAAAAAATAAAAAATGTTAAATGAATGATTTATTTATATAAATTTCTTTTAAAATGGTTTAATTACAAAATTAACCTAAAATCCCCAAATTAAAGCCATAAACCCTAACACTAACCCTAAAATCAACCCCAAAAGTACTTTTCTTCCCAACAAACTAGACCCCACTAGTGCTGGAATTTTAGATGGGCCGCCCGTAACTGCCCGAAAATACCGAGTTTTTGTCTGATGCCCAGCCCGACCCGCCTGAAATTTTTGGGCCGCCCGCCCGAGCCCAAGAAGGCCCGTGGATGGGCCGTAGGCCTGTATTTGGCTACCTGAGCCTAGCCGAGCGGCCCGAGCCCACCTGAAATGCCCGAAAACTTTTTTTATATTTTTTAATTTTTATAATTATTAAGTTATTTTGTGTTAA
>NW_010385615.1:0-899 GCF_000414095.1 Morus notabilis
TATATATATATCTCCCGTAACTCTGTCCCATTATTAGTCTCCCTCTTTCTTGAGGACATCAATTTTCCCCGGTTTAAAAAAAAAAAAAAAAAAAAAAAAAAAACTCTTAAATATTTTTGAGTCCCCACTTTCAGATAGAGAGAGAAAGAGAAAGTGTGAGTCCAAGAGAAATCTCCTTTTTCTAGATATAATGGGGTTGAGTTAAGGGTAGCTTTCTTTGTGAGAGGCACTTTGTTTAGGGGTCAATATCCAAAGACCACAAATGTTCTCTTCCACTTCCAACACTACTACTCTCATGAGTCCCTTTCCACAATACTATTTCCCTTCAATATCCTCTCCTTATCACCAACTTCATCCACATCCACCTCCACCTCCTCCTCCTCCTCCTTCTCCTCCTCCTCTAATTCTTCACCAAAACAACAACATTTTCCTTCACCAAAACCACCAATACGACCAAGCTGTGCTTTTCTCAGCACTGGCCAATAATGCTCAAATCCCAGACAGTACTCTAATCAATTTGGGAGTTTCGAACTGTACGGCCAACACCATGACCAGTACAACTACCACTACCACCACTAAGCAAGATGTGATCTTCACTGATCCAAATAATTTCGGCCTCCCAAAGAAGCCGACCAAGAAGGACCGGCACAGCAAGATTTACACCGCGCAGGGGCTTAGAGATCGCCGGGTGAGGCTCTCGATCGACATCGCCCGCGAGTTCTTCGACCTCCATGACATGCTAGGGTTTGACAAGGCCAGCAAGACCCTGGAATGGCTTCTCACCAAGTCCAAGAAAGCCATCAAAGAGCTCTCTAGGAGTAAGCTCAGAACCCATGATCATCACGGCCATGTTATGACCAAGAGTACTGCTTTATTGTCTTCCGCAGCTAACTCAGACC
>NW_010385616.1:0-900 GCF_000414095.1 Morus notabilis
CAATTCTAATAGTTGAGTATGAAAACATATTCCAGTGGATTGATAGACAGTGGAGAGTTAAAAAACTTTTCAATCAGGGTGTTATGAAAAATATTAGAGATATCTTTTAGTCAATAAGGATATAGCATATATTTTAATTATTCACCCAGGACACACTTAAATTTTTTTGTTAAGTGGGGAGCAACTGAAATTTTACAAGAAATTTAATGGAAAAAATCAAAGGTTCAAACTTTGAGTGGAGCAAATACCCCAATTCACTTCCATTATGATGTGTTCAATAAGTATAGTGATAATGACCTCATTCATTTTAATGTTTCATGATTGAGAGGAAATTCTAACTCTATCAGAAAATTTAACTCTAAAGAATTTCAACCAACGTTTATTCACTATATAGTAATGATGCTACAACTTAGAGGATCATAAAAAAACCACAATTAAGATGATAACTCTAACCGTATTTGAAAACCATAACTAAAATAACTTTTTAAGTGCAGTAAAATATTTACTAAACAACATTAATCCTAAAATTTTAGGAAACTAAGTACATATTGTCACATTTTGTTCTATATTTACGTCTGATATGAGTGCATAACTTAACTTTTTGATGATCTCCATCATCAAACAGGTGAACTTGGCTGATTGGGCAATGCAATGGAAGAGAAAGGGCTTGATTGACAAGATCATCGATCCTCTTCTCGTCGGGACGATAAACCCCGAATCGATGAAGAAGTTCGCAGAGGCCGCCGAGAAGTGCTTGGCTGAACATGGTGTGGATAGGCCTACAATGGGAGATGTGCTGTGGAATTTGGAGTATGCCCTGCAACTTCAGGAGGCTTTCTCCCAAGGAAAAGCAGAGGAGAAGAGCAAGTCTTCTTCTTCTTCTTCTTCTTCCTCCTCCTC
>NW_010385617.1:0-900 GCF_000414095.1 Morus notabilis
AAAAAAAAAAAAACCTAATTCATTGAATAAATTAATAAAGAGGAGTTTATATATCCCTACAAGCATAATAGCAAAAGACTAATATACCTTTACTAATAAAGAAAAATAATAAAATAACAATCCTAACTCTAAAATAAAGATAAATATCGTTAACATAGCTATCTACTATTCTCTTCTTTAAAAGGAGAAGAAAGGTATCATCTAGGAACAAATCATGGTAATGGTAATGGTACTTATTGCCATATAGAAACAAATAACATAAAATTCAAGTAAAATTTGATTGAAAATTTGGGGTGAAAATGTCGTTTTCAGGAAATTTGAATTTAGTGGCTAGATTTACAAATAGAGTTATTGATAAATTTCATATTTAATAAGTAAATTTGACCATTATTCTAAAAATTCTTAAATACGTATCAAAATAATAAAAGAAACATAACCTACTTATTATCACAATCTTTTCAAAAAGAAAAAAGGAGAAGAGAGAAATACTGCTTTTTAAGAGGGAAATACAAATTAATAGCATAAATTTTGAGGTGTGGGAGTTAATAGCATATTTTATACAGACTATTTAGAAAGTCTAAAAATGCTCATGTATCTCATCTTACCTTGCCATTTGTTACAATTAATTTGACAAAAATCATTAATTACAGAAATTGTAGTAAATAGATATTTTTGAATCTAAATTAAGTAAATAGTATATTTTAAATCTATTTAAAATAAATAGTAGTTTATTGTATAAATGCTTTATTTATAACTGGTATTTTACGTGGTAACAAATCTTTATTTACATAAAAAGAATCTTTTAGTTTAAAATACATGTCTTAAATGAAGCATTTACGTGGTAAATTATTGTTTATTTCAATTAGTTTTAAAATCTTTACTTAATCTAATTTTATAAAT
>NW_010385618.1:0-901 GCF_000414095.1 Morus notabilis
AAAAAAAAAAAAAATTTAAAAAGAAGAGATCCCAGATTAACACAAGTTGATTTTTTTAGTTGAATGGTCCACATGCAAGAAAAAATTTATCGGTAATGTGACAAACAGTTAAGCAGATAAGAGACTTTATTCTAGTAAATGGTATAATGATAATGATCATGTGCCCAAAACCCACCAGATCAGGACACGTTTGAAGGTTAAAACTGTACGGTTAAGACTTCATTATTGTTTCTAGAAGAAGTCAACGTCGTCTCGACGGCAACTATTGCAGAACAGAAGCTTTGCATTTTCTCTCTAGAACTAGAAGACGGCCAAGATCTTGGATGTAACGACTAACAAGCACAAAAAACAGGCCTTATTTTTCCATGGAATAATGCCCTTTTCTTGATTATGATGAAACGTCACACTAGACTTTAGTGCCCTTGCAAGATTTCGCTACATCACCATGTCCTTTTCATTCATATATACAATATATAAATATATAAAAAAAATAAATATAACCAAATCACTATTAAGTATCCTCATTTTTCTTACTCTTTGAGGTTGACACTTTGTCGATAATCTCATCTAGAAAGAAAGCAACTCCTTTTGACATTAATCGTTTTTAAAAAAGAAAAAACATGTAAGTAAAAGAAAGTTTAGAGTTGCAGCTCCTTTTAAAAACGAAAAAACATAAAGTGAAGGGAAGTTTAGGGTTGAAGCTCCCAATTGCGACGGTAAACATCTATTTCTCACCATTTCACACATTTTCATTTCATTTTCCATGGTTGTTATAGACTTCGACGTGGACCGATACAAAATCTTTTCGTTAATCTTTTTCCCAATAAAAAAAATAAAGAATTTATTCTGAAGAGTGTATGAGTCTGAATTTTTATTCCTTAATCTTGATAAATATTCTTTT
>NW_010385619.1:0-901 GCF_000414095.1 Morus notabilis
TTATTATTATTATTATTATTATTATTATTATGCTTTATTTTTTATTTTTTATTATTATTGTTTTCGGTTTTCGGAAGACTACACGCATTTCTATATGCCATTAATATTTAAATTAGCCCATACGTGCTGCTAGCTAGTACATATAATCTGTCTATGTTTTTGTTCGTATCTTCCTAATTTTGAGAGCCGATCCTCAATTATAGTTTTTACTTTTAAGTTAATATGTGATTTTGATCTCGTTCATTTTACTGATTTAAGTTTTCAATTTTAAATTTTACATTAAAAGTTCTTAAAAAAATATTAAATTTAACTTTTTCTGTTACAGTTAAAAACTCTCAGAAAATATCACATCCCAACTCGAATTAAAAACTCAAATCCGAACGAAACCTTTATGTAAGAGTTTTTTACTGTAATAAAAAAGTTAGATATGACTGTTTATAAAAATTTTTACTATAACAAAACTCGAATCGGTGAAATGAACGAGATCTAATCTTTAGAAATATAATAATTTTAATCTGTCTAAGCTCGATCCCTGTAATGCGCTCCGCATGCGGCCACAACTGAGACACGATTCTCGATCCCGTTTCACTTCCCTCCTTTATTCTCCATTTTCAAAGCCTTAATAGCATATTCACATATATTTCTTCTGCATAAGTTTACTGATCATAGAGAAGAAGTATAATAAACAATAATTATCAGAAATAGAATATTTTTAAATGATTTTCAAGTAAAATGAATATTTTTAAATAGGAGTGTTAAGTACAGACTCTATTTTAAATTCTTATTCAGATATGGCATTCTTTTTTGACACATTCATCTCCACTTTTTTTCAAACAAGCACACCTTATAATAAACCAATTTTTACATACATATTTGTAAAAGTGCCACTCTTTTTCTCTCT
>NW_010385620.1:0-901 GCF_000414095.1 Morus notabilis
AGAAACTAGAGAGTAGAAATGAGTTGCCTGCCTAGGGTTAGATATTAGAATAGGCAAGTTGTAGCGCGAGTTGGGTTAAAGTGTGAGTTGGGTTAAAGTGTGCGGGTCATTATAGGCCTAACCCACACCCCGTCCCAAAACTTCAGGCCATACATTAAATGGGCCAAAAAAAAAATTCATACTAGAAATTACATTTTTCAGGTTGGGTTGGGTTGAAGTGGGTTGGACCTGCGGGTTTTGTGAGTTTATGAACAACCCTAATTTCAATTACTTTAACTTGCTACCATCCAATACACTTGTGGTTTGCTCTTATGTTTTAATTAATGATCGTCACGTGAATTGGTACATTTTAATATCAGGATATTAGTATGCTCATAATGAGCACACCATGCCTATGTATTGTGGTATAAGAGATTTCAGTTGTATATGAACGTATTTTTAATTGACATATCATAGTTACTGTAAGTTTAGTGTAAGATAAAAAATGTTGAGCTGATTGATTGGTGTTAGAGAAATAACATTTTATATAATGTTATAAATGCAGTACAAAACAAACCAAATAAGTTAATGTTTGGTGTAAAATAACCTATATTTAATATGGATTTTATTTTGTTTAGTTAGTTGTTATAAACGCATAAAAAAAATGCGTCTCAATCAAAATTGTAACGATATTCTAAAACATATCCTATAAAACATCTATGACTTAATAGAAACTTTCATATCAGAGTCATAATAATGTATATTTAACCGGTTATGCTGATGTCATTTATTAACATAACCTTATTTATTTTAATTTATAATTCTTTATCAATTTGCGATAAAACCTTTACGTTCTTCTTATTAACCAATATCTACCGTGCGAAAATGACTAGTAATAACCGGTTGAATGCATGAGCAAGGA
>NW_010385621.1:0-901 GCF_000414095.1 Morus notabilis
TTATCACGTACAGCGGATGTCAAGAGTCTCTTCATTTGTTTTTTCTTTTTTCGTTTTCCCTTTGTTTTAGTTTTTCATAGAAGTGTTGTAGCTAAAAGTGTTGCTTATGGGTTTGATACCAAGTCATTTTGGCGACTTCCAAGAGTCTTCATATTTTGCTTTTCTAGTTTGAGGATTCAATTCCTGTCCGTTGTATGTTGTGTGGTGATAAACTTTTAATTTTTGGGGGGAGCTTCAAGAGTTGTTGTTTAAGATTTCAGTCGTCCGGGGGGATATGTCCACTGTCCCGATGCTAGAAGTTGTTTAAAAAATTCTTGTTATCAAGAGAAAGGTTTATTATCTATAGACAGTTGTTTTCATGCGTTTATTCTTGCTTTTTTGGATATAGTTTATGGGATCTTATTTCTTTTTATGCATTGTGTGCACTTGCTGATGTAGATCGGGACGAGATTTTGTGAACTTGTTTATCAGGTCAAAAAATGAGAGATTATATCGACTTGTTCTGATATAAGATTTGTTAATTTCTACACTCAAGTGCATGCTTATCATTTTCGTCCTGATACTTTTTGTAATGTTATTTACAAATTGGCAACGGAAACGTTGGCTGATTGGCTAAGATCCCTGGAGGATAAATGTGGTTGTCCCGGATTGTCTCGTGTCTGTTAATCTAGGTGTATAATCAGCTCGAATAGGATTTTTTTGAAAGCCATGATTGTAATGGATTGTATTTCCAAAGTTTCTTCTTTGTGTGGAGTGTCTTCAATGCAACCAAAAGCTGATGATAAAATCATATCAAAACGAAAATGTACGCAAAATTGAAAGTCATCTATCAGCAGGGTTAACCATTCAAAACAGGGCCATACCTTACAGTTATTTTAAGCTATTTTTTATTGGGAGAAAG
>NW_010385622.1:0-901 GCF_000414095.1 Morus notabilis
TTTATGAGATAGATGCCATCACCGCCTTAATTGCTCAGGGTGCCTCTCTTACTAAACAGTTGCATAATAGCCATCTCGCAGTTAATGCCATCCAAGCTCGATCGCTATCAGTCTGTGAACTGTGCCATGGGAACCATCCAAGTGAAGAATGTCAAATGGGAAATCCCTTCTCCAAATCTCAGCTAGAGCAAGTGCACTATGTTTCAAACATCAACCGTCAGAACAACAATCCTGGATGGAGGAATCATCCCAACTTCTCATGCCTATCTGGATTTCCATCGCAAGTAGAGAACCTCGGACTTGAAGAAGCACTGCTTCAATTAGTCAACAATACTAATCAATTCATGACAGAGACTCTCCCAGAATCAAGCTGCTTCGGTCCGAAATTTGGACGTCAAAGTTGGCAAATATGCTCAATTGTAGAGAGTAACGTAACTTGCCAAGCACAACTGAAGTTAATCCAAAAGAGCACTATATGGTAATTACTCTGAGAAGCGGGAAAGAAGTAGAAGCACCCATAAAAACTTGAGAAGCCCAGCAAGGATGGTAAATGGGCGTTAACTTTTGTAGAAACGCCCATAGTGAAGAATACTGAAGATTTCCCCAAGGTTCAAATGTTGCCCATTTCCTCAACGTCTCCAAAAAAGCCAGTTAGATAAGCAATTTTCAAAGTTTGTTGGAGGTCTTCAAGAAATTACGCATAAATGTCCCCTTCGCAGACGATCTTGAACAAATGTCTAGCTATGCTAAGTTCATGAAATGGGTATTGTACAACAAAAAGAAGTTGAAGGATTATAAGATGGTGACTCTAAATGAAGAGTGCAGCAATTTTGTACAAGAAGTTGCCACCAAGCTGAAAGACCCAGGAAGTTTCCATACAACTTGCACCATTGGTCCTTGT
>NW_010385623.1:0-902 GCF_000414095.1 Morus notabilis
TTTTAACTTATTTTATTTTTTAATTTTTATATGTTTAAAGTACTTTTAGAATCTTTTTTAAAAAATTATTAGTTTGTTATTAATTAATGAGAAGGGAAAAACGCACATTTTATGTCCTAAAACTTGATCTCAAAGAGTATCAAAAAATATTTATTTAAAAGTGAAAATATTGTTTTAATATTACTTAAAATATAAGATATCAACGAAATATTTTGCTATAACAGAGAGTACTGAAATGATTTTATTTCTTAAAAAAATTTATCTCATGAAAATGAAAGCGTTATATTAACGAAAGGTAGAAAAAACCATAGTTGGCGTTGAAAAGTGTGAAAAAAAAATATTTGATATGCTATTTTATTTTACTCTCCAATACATAATATTATTTCAAATGTTTTATCTATTTTTTATCATAATATTAAGTTTTGAAAATTATAAAAATAAATTTTTATTCAAATTAATTTAACAATGTTGTAATTATTATATTTTAAAGTAATTACATCAACTAATAACCGTTAAATGTTAAAATCATATGTGCTATATTTCTTATCAAATTTGAGATTAGTAACATGTGTCAAATTTAGAATTGAAAATAACACTGCATTGAAGAGGTTGGGTTTCCTACTCAAATACTCATGGTAGGACAAAAAACTTAACCATCATCGATATGTGTCAATTTTTGTCAAAATTTGAACAAAACATCTACAAAGAACATGTTTATGACATTTTAACGTGGAAGAGGAGTTAGAAGTGTCACAATGTGGAAACACAAGGGATTACTGAAATAAGTACTGTAGGACCAGTTTTTCTTTAAACATAACTTTGGGTTTCTTTAAAATTCTTTTTACATGACTTGACTTAGGGTGACTTGAGTTCATTTAAGTTAAGGTATATTTAAATTATGA
>NW_010385624.1:0-892 GCF_000414095.1 Morus notabilis
AAAAAAAAACATGCGTTGAGCACGACAAAATAACTACAAAACCGCTTTAACATGGAAACCACAACCACCAAGAAAAGCAACGATTACGCATAAAACGAGACAATGATAAAAACAAAATAACGAAAACGACAACTAGAAAAAAACGACACAATTTTGAAAACGGTATTCGGTGGCAATATTAAAACTTCAACGACATTGAAAACGGCAACATCGTGCGAAACAACATTAACAGTATAAACGCCGACAAACTCGTAAGTGACAGAAACTGAAAAACGACACCAACCTCAAAAGCCGCAAAATAAAACGTGAATTTGAAAACGACGTCAGCAGAATGAAAAACTACATGAACTTGAGGTCAAAATAATACTAAATAGTACAACAACATTTTTTACCAAGACGTGAACGAAGAAACGAAGGGCGGCAATATAGAAACGACATTGAAACTAAAAGAGTCACAATTACTTCCTGAACGACATTGAATTTTTAGAGGACTAAATGAATTTGCAAACCACAAAATATCCGGAAACCACATTAACAGGACAAACGATATGACCTATGAAACGGTACAATATTAAAACAGTAACAGATAAACGACATTAACTAAATACACGACATCAGTATTAGAAACGACAAAAGAAGAACAACTTGAAAACACCGCTCTACCATAAGGAGTCACCACGTTTACATAGCACAGAAAAACAGCACAGACAAGCTGAATGATTACCGTAAAACTTCCTTGAATAGCAAAGAGCATTTGAAAAAACCATTAATTGCTGCAATAGTTACAACCAATTTTCAATCAGGACATTTACAAATCTGCTAACCATTTCTCTGAATGTAAAATAATAAGTTCTGTTAAAATGTTCTTTCTTTCTTTTTTTTTTTTTTTTTT
>NW_010385625.1:0-902 GCF_000414095.1 Morus notabilis
AAAAAAAAAAAAAAAAAAAAAAAAAAGAAAAAAGAAAGAAAGAAAGAAAAAAACACACACATTGACTCCGCCATGCATAATTTGGTAGGACGTCTTCAAACATGGAAGCTGTTCTGTTCCATTTAATCAAACTTTCAACTACGCGTGCAAGGCAAGCGAGCATTTTCTATCTCGCAATACCTTTTATTGGTTTCCATTCTGTCCTTTTTCATTACCCTTTATTTTCTTCACTATTTTGACTCCAAAGAAATTCCAAAGCAGCCCCTTTTCATCTCGATCAAAATTTTCTTTTCCTCCTATGATTTTCCCGGAATCATTTTCTCATGGCAAAAATCGGATTGTTTGATCTGGAAAAGCACTTCGCTTTCTATGGAGCTTATCACAGAAACTCAACCAACGTGGCCATACACATGTTGTTCGTCTGGCCAATCCTCTTCACGGCTCTTCTAATCCTCTATTTCACGCCTTGTCTTTTCATTTTTCCTCCTTTGGAGTTTTCCATTTTGGGAAGCCATTTTTCTCTGCTTCTGAATTTTGGCTTCTTGTTGGCCGTCGTCTATTCGGTTTTCTACATCTGTTTGGAACCAAAAGCTGGCTCCTTGGCTGCTCTGCTTTGCATGCTTTGTTGGGTCACCAGCAGTTTTCTCGCCGGCTTTCTTGGATTTTCTCTCGCTTGGAAGGTACAATTTTGGATTGTCAAAAGTTTTTTTACTCATTTGGTGAATTGGGTCTTGTCTATTTTTTGGATTTGGGATTAAATTCATCATAGCTCCTTTCAGAATAATAGGGATGAAATTCATCTTTTAGATATAGAAACTTGATCAAAAGAACATATTAAGACTCAATTGTGAATATACTCAATTTTGAAATTCATCTTAACTCGTTCTGAGATTGCATACATC
>NW_010385626.1:0-902 GCF_000414095.1 Morus notabilis
AAAAAAAAAAAAAAAGAGAGAAAAACTTATCTATGAAATTAGTTGTTGATCTACGTTTCACATGGCGCCTGATTCCATGTGTAGTTTCATTCGACATTGTGATGGAGGACATAGCTTACGTTCATTGACTTTGATCATGCCACTACGCATTTGATTAGCACATTGCACAATGATCCGAACACTTTGTCACATACATTGCACAATGATTAGGACATAGCGATCTCGTCATAGATCTTATGTTGTATCTTGATCATGAGAGAATTTGTTGATGTTGCACCCACGAGGTATAGAAAGTGCTAAACATTGAGATTCGGGAAGAAGTTAGAATAGAAATAAAGAGAAGCGAGAACTGCTTAAATAGAGGAATCGGTTGTTTCTTATTAAGTTCACATCACAGGGTAAAATGCACTCTTTTGAATGACCATTTCAATTGAATTGTGAGGATATTGAAAAAAAAAAGTATTTATTTTTAATGTTTATGTTAGGTATGTTAGATGCTATTAGTGAAAGTGGGGAAGATATTCTCAAATTTTTGTGTTTTTAGACTTGATCTACCTATGCTATATATTTTAAATGAGAAATTTTGTTCATATCTGATCAACTAATAAAATCACGCTCTATTCTTTCATTTGTTAAGTCAGATTATATTTTTCTTATCTTTTTCCTAAATCTAACTCTATTTTGATGGACAGATATACCAACTCAATCAATAAATGAAGTGTGCAATCATTTATTAAATTATTTCTGAATACGAATTAGATCTCTAGCTTATCTTTTAAATGAGAAAAGCTGTTCATGAAAGTTCATCAGTTTAATTTTTACTTTGATTTCCATAGCCATATAGTACCAGAAAAACAAAAATTCAACACAATAAAAAGGAAAAAAAACAATTTCTTATTCAG
>NW_010385627.1:0-902 GCF_000414095.1 Morus notabilis
AACACAGTTTCTTCTTATATATTTTACTGGAGTGGACTGAAATTGGAAGTCCAAATCAATCAATAGATGCTCAAAGAATAAGAGTTTCATATACAATACAAAACAGGACTGCATTGGTATACCAAATTATTAAAAAAAATGTAACAGAATTTGAACAGTAACTAGTGGAGATCTGTTCAACTACACAAAGGAAAAAACTTAATCTATTTTACAAATATAATCAAGAAGAAAAGCTTTACTAAATCAAAAAATAACAAGAAGAACTCTTTATATTTTAATATAAAATCACTTAAAAAGATACAAAAGATGGTGTCATTTTCATTTAACTTAAACTCACACCTCACTGAGAACAATTCAAGTGTTATGGAGCAAAAACTCACACCTTCTAAAGAGACAAATAAGGAATTATTCCTATAACTCAAAATTTTGCGTAAAATGAGCATATGAAAATCTCAAAGTGCCACTAATTTTGTTAATTCAGATAAAATACAAACAAGAAAAGAAAGCTGGAAATAAAATGAAATGAAAATAGCTGTCACGGCCGGCGTCGTTCTGCTGCTCACAGTCGTTCCGCTATTCAAGGTCGTTCTGTTGCTCACGGCCGCCACGGTTCCGCTGGTCACGGCCCACGTCGTTCCACTGCTCACGGCAGTCGACGTTCCGCTGTTCTAGGTCGTTCCTCTGCTCACGGCCGTCACAGTTCCACTGATCACGACTGCCGACATTCCGCTACTCACGGCACTACAACTGTTCAAGGCCGATCCGCTGCTCACAGCCGTCACGATTCTGCTGGTCACGGGCGCCGCCATTCCGCTGGTCACGTCACTTCCGCAGTTCAAGGCCGTTCCGTTGCTCATGGCACCACGGTTCCGCTGGTCACGGCAGCCGCTGTTCGGCTGGGG
>NW_010385628.1:0-892 GCF_000414095.1 Morus notabilis
CCAAATAATTCAAGATCAAATTAAGCTCTTAATCCTGTAATATCTCAGACTGTTCCAGTCTTGAAAACATTTCTAGGATGTATAAATTGTAATCTTAACTTTTTCTGCATTATATCCCGGGAATGACATTGTTACTGACTTTTTCAACTCCCGAACTCATATTGTATCTATATCCTGGGTATGCATTATGTGATGCCTAACTTCTTGTGATTTAGCTACCTGGTTCTCAAAGTTGCAGTTATTGGAGCTATTGTAGTAAACTGGGACACATGAATTGATGGCTCTTCAGTTGGCTTTGGTTTGAAATTGTTTGATGTTTTTGTAGGAACTATTGTCTAGAGTCTAGATTTTGAGCACCTTTTCTTGTCTGAAATTTGATTAAGTCTTCGAACTACCCATAGTGTAATATTTTAGGTGTCTATATTCAATTAAGAATTTCACCAGTTTATATTGTGTGTATAACATCGCTACCTTTTCGGTTTAGATGTGACGCCACACCTTTGCCAATTCCCTCTTTATTCTTTATTTTTGAGGTGATTGGGAAAAAATAATGCATTTGTATGATCTAGTAAATCACACAATTATGCTAATTTTTTAACTTTATTTTTTTTCCGTATATGTCAAATCTGTCATATTCAACTAGAATTAGTTATTAAATAGCAAGAAAATTAAGTTTTATATTTATTTTTTTAAAAGAAAATACCAAATGCATTTTAGTAAAATATAATGACATGAAATTTATATCATATACATCCTTTATTTCCTCAAATTATATTTTGTAAAAATGTATATAGCCTTAAGAAAATGAATGAAGACTTATGTTATTAACTTAAAAAAATAAATAAACAATAATAAAAGGAGTAAAATTTAAAAAAGGTGGTGGTCATTTTTT
>NW_010385629.1:0-903 GCF_000414095.1 Morus notabilis
AAGTTTTTTAAAGAACTATCCCCACAGTGCTCGGACAAGTGCATTATTGTAACAAAATCATTGAGTCTTTTCCATATGAAAACAAAATACCTCTGACTGTTTCTCCCTTTCTGACAAAGGGACTGAGTAAAAAGTATAGAACCCGAGAACTTTCAAAAAACTAATCCAGAATGCTAGAACCAGTGAGGGGCGCGAAATAATTCATAAAACAATGACATGGATACTGATGGTCATTTTTCTCTTCCGAGATATTGTTTGCCTCACTTTCGCCCCTAGATGCCAAAAATAACTTAGAATAACAATTTACTAAAGTTCAACTATGTAAAAAGAAGGCCTTTACCAGAGATAGTGGAGTTATATGAACTGTTAACTAAATAATCTTCAGAGAGAAAGATATCGTTTTGGACCTTTTGGCAACTACTCTGAGTTACGGAGGAAAACAGGAATCCTGATCACAATTAGAAACCAAAAATGGTGTTGACGAGCCTAGTGACTTAACCAGTAAGGACAAAGGAACAACTACAAGTGTATCTGTACAGCAAGATTTAGACTAAAAACTGACTTGTCTTATGGCTCTATATATTAAGTCACATTCAATTATATTAGAAGCATACCCAATCCTATGAACGTTGCAGACGATCATGGTGAGGCTAAACACTCCAAAGTTTGAGAATGCCCCTCAAAGCTTGAGAAAACATATGACTAACACAATTGAAAATAAGGGACCCCAGTCTAGATGGCAGAACATTTTGATTTTGGTCGAGATTTTGTTTCTCATTCAAGGCATCCTAATTCATGATCCATTAATGTGCGCTGCCCCAAGATTACTATAGTTGCTAATATAGTTAAGACGTGAACTGAAACTGCATGGGATGTCCTTCAAAAAAAACAAAAAAAAAAAAA
>NW_010385630.1:0-902 GCF_000414095.1 Morus notabilis
TAAACTATACTCTTCTAAACTATACTCTTATACTCTATTAGTATGATCATCTATTCTCGAACCTTGACTGCAAGACTTTTTTCAAAGTTAATGATATTTAAATATCATCTGATCCGGTGCCTCTAATGACAAATTGAAAGTTATTTTTCCTTTTCCGTTTTCATTTTCTAATAATTATTAATAATGTTATATTTAATAATTATTTATTAATTACCAATTACGTACTATATTAAGTAATAGTCAATCAATAGATAATAATTAGTTAATTACTAGTTAAATATTAATTTATTATTATCAAATTTTAATTAATTTAAGAAAAAATAATAAATAGTAAATAGTAAATAACCATTTAGCTAAAGATTAATTGACAAAAATATATTATGGTACAAAGTTATTAAATAAACAATTAATAAGTAATATGTAAATCATATAACATAAATAGTAATACTCAATTAATAATTAATATCAAATTATAATTCTTAATTGGGTAATATACTAATCAATAATAATTAATCAATAATAAAATAATTGAATTATTATTATTTAAATAATAGTTACCAAAAATTGATTATGTGATATATCAAATAATAGGTGTTCAGATAAAAATAAGTAATTAATTAACTAATTATTCCATTATGTAATTAAAAGTTAATTATTTAAATAGAAAATAGAATACTAATAAATTATTAATATGCTAATCTTTTTTACAAATAGGCTAATTAATAACTTTTAAACTAATAATTTTGGGTACCTTAAACATGGTGATTACTTAGATATCTTTTATTAATTTCTCTTTTTTTAATTATTTAGTGTATTTATTTATTACATATATATAATTTAATTATTAATGTGCTCTTCAATATAATATATCTATTCAAATTATTTAGTGTCTTTATTTATTA
>NW_010385631.1:0-903 GCF_000414095.1 Morus notabilis
TTTTTTTTTTTTCCTTAAAAAATTTAGTACTAAAAAATAAAAATTATTTGGTATGAATTTGATTATTGATAATTCATAAATATATATAACCAGATGGGCTATCTACTGAACATTAGCTGATAGAAAAGTAAAACGAGAACAAATTGAATTCTGAAAAAAAATCTGTCTTGACGAATTTATTCCAGCTTTGGCAAAGACGTCACGGAAAGCACCAAACACAACATCTTGGAAACGACAACAAGGTGAAAAACGGCAATATCATGAGAAACGACAGTATCCTAAACCATCATATCCAGAAAACGACCATAAATTAGTAAATGACAAGAGTTCTAGTAATTACAGAATCGTTGGAACGTGACACCCTCTTGAAGATCCAGAACACCTGGAGTGGAATTCGTCTTGAGTCTACAACGACAACAAATCAATAAAACAACAATAATTATAAACGACAACGTTTTGAAACAACAAAAGTTCGCGTTATGATATCGCATAGAAACGGCATTATCATGTAAAACCACAAGATATAAAGAAAACGACAACAGTAGTAAAGAACGCTACAAGAACAACAATATATGAGCGAAAACATATTAAGGAAACGATAAGATCAAGATTTCAAAACGAAGATAGTTTTAGAAGTGAAAACAACATTAAATTTTACGACAATATCATTAAACGACAATAATGCTAAAATACGACCACATTAGTTAAAACGGCAACATCTAAGTAGGACCTCTGAAAGGTTGTGGCCAGTTATTAGCTGGCCAAACTGAGGGCAATTTACCTTATTATTGCATTTGAAAAATCCATACAGCATACGACAAATAATAATCTCAAGAAGCATATGAGGGGACTAGGGAGGACTCCTAGATTGGGAAAACTTAATTTGGAGGTTACATATTTAGG
>NW_010385632.1:0-902 GCF_000414095.1 Morus notabilis
AATAATTCTAATCACATGATTCTAATCCATGAACCAAACGTCTCCTAAATTATCCTCATTCCCGTCCTCATCTTTGCATAAGAAAGAACGGGATTAGAGTCGGAGATTTTTTATTGAGGGAATTTTATTGTATTTTAAAATTATAATAACTTAAAATAAAAATAGAATAAAAAATTCATTATAAATTTAGATCAAAATGAATGATTCCATAATAAAAATAAAATTTTTAACATATTGTCAACTAAATTTAAAAATAATAATTAATGCATAAGTAAAAAAAGTTTAAAAATATTAAAATAAAAACGTAAATTATCCTTTTGTACCTATTCCTAATAGTTTTAAAAAAGGATGAGGAGGCGCTAGATATGCATCCATATGTGTATATATAATATATGAGAAGATTAATAATTGTTATTTTTTTCTCGGTATGAGCAACTATAATCGGTAGTTTTTCTTTCTCAATTAAAAAAATGCAATTATTATTTTTTTAAGTAAAAAATAATATCGGACAGAGACGGAGTAAGAAGTACTTCTCCGGTCCTCGTCCGGCCTTAGAGACTAGGGAGACGTTTGGTTCATAGATTAAAATCATGATATTAGAATCATTTTTAATTTACGTGTATTTGTAAGAGAAAACACTATAACGAACCATAAACCATAATTTGAATCAGGGTATGAATCCATTTACCAAACACACCCTAAATTTTCTTCTTATCTCCCTTCTTATTCCCAATAATTGTCCCCAAATGGGGCGGAGCCCGGTCCCAGCCATCTATTACTTGTGGTGCACAACAACCGATTAATTGAGGCATTAAAGCCCCCACATAAACGACAGTGCGTTTTGCCTTCAAACATTTGTTTGTTTGTTTGTTTGTTTTTTTTTTTTTTTTTTTTTTTTTTTT
>NW_010385633.1:0-904 GCF_000414095.1 Morus notabilis
ATAAAATCCTTAATTACATCTCATGCTTTCAGGACACCATTCCCAACAACATCTCCCTCTCGAACTGCAAATTCAAGACCCAATTCTCGTACTCAATCCGATCAAAGGACGGCAACACGCCGCGTCACATCCTTGCCAATTCATTTTTTTCAAGTTTAGTAAAAATGTTGAATTTGTGTTGTAATAATTTTATTATTTTGTTCTTGTAATACAAACTCAATTTTACTCCAATAATAATACCCCCACTGCCTCTCTCATATTTACAGTCTCGTACCTAAACCCCACACCTTTTCTATAAAAACCCTCTATGTTTCTCTCCTCACCAAACCTTCATTCCTTTCCCATTTTCCCCCTTTCTCTTATTCTCAGTTAATCTGATTCTCTTCAGCGATGGTGGAAATCCCTGGCAACGTCTCCTTCCCGGAGGTCTTCTTCGACGGCGAGCGCGAGACCGAAATCGACAGCGTACCGTCTACCCCGCCATGGAATTCAAGCGCTTATAGGCGCTCCTCAGCCAGAAGATCAGAATCTCTCCGCACCAATTCTTCATCCCCTCTCCTCGCCGGAGTCTCAACGGTATCTTCCAGAGCTTTTATATGAGGAGTGGAGAGACTTGGGGCCCAAGCCAAATCTCAAAACGACGCGTATTGGCTTTTGTTTTGTTTTTGGATAAACTCTTTAAATTCCATGTTTTATCGCCTACTTAAAGTTGAAATTGCCTTAATTGTTGACAAATTTGCAAATATGCCATTTTAAGTTGTTTCCCATTTCAATTCCAAAAATGTCTTGAATTGGTTTTTTTTGGTTACATTTTTGCATTTTTAAAAAAGAAAAAAGGGATTTTAGTTTTTAGAACAACTCATTAGGTTCCAAAATGGACATTTACATTCCTTAAAAAAAAAAA
>NW_010385634.1:0-904 GCF_000414095.1 Morus notabilis
AATTATGCTATAACATAGGGTACCAATATAAAATCTTTCCTAAATTTATTCTACTACATAGAGGTCATTCTAAGAAACAAATTTGGATCATATATAATATTCCAAATGATAACATTTCAAGTTTAATCATTTTTTTTCTAACTTTAATATATATACTGCTACACAAAATTTTAATGTCACTACAGAAAATAACTTGTAAAATACGAAGTGATAATTTAAAAATCTACAGATTATGAAAAATAACCTACAAGTTACGAAAAATAACTTACAGACTATAAAAAGAAAACATGCAGATTAGTGATATAAGATAAATATAATAATAGTGAAAGAAATAATATAGTGTTATTTTATTGATGGTGAAAATTCCTCATTCCAAATTTCGTGGAATCTGTGGCACTTGTATATACGACGAACACGTCCCTTGATTATTGCTAACATTGAACAAGGAAACAAGACTAAGCATGCACATGTAGGTCCGTCTATGTGAGTTTTTTCAAAGTAACGCAATTGCAAAGTCACTGGCATTTTCTATTATTGATATTTTTTTTTCAAGAAAGTGCGAAATTTTCTGTGATCCATAGCATTACTACTAATGTTACTTATAAGGACGCCACATAATAATCATTCATAAATAATTAATAGCCATGTCTGCGGGGACTCTAATTGCATTCCCTATCTGTTAATTAATTAATCAAGTGTAACACAAAACTTGAGAAACACATTGCATAAACAAGTGATTACAATTAGTCAACATTATTTTACTTTATCGTTGGAAACTATGTATTTTCCATCCGATTTAGATTAAGATTAAATATGTGTGATACGTTGTAAATTTTTAATATGAACTTTCACATATATAATCACTAAAAAACTAATTTAATGGTTAAAAACATTAATTTCTTTT
>NW_010385635.1:0-902 GCF_000414095.1 Morus notabilis
TTTTTTTTTTTGGAGCCTGAAAGAAAGATTTGTGGAGCTTTGTCATCTTGCCTTTAAAATACATACATAATTCAGCAATAATATTTCTAAATAACTGGTACTGGCAGACCCCTCCACATGCACATAAGAGAAAGAAAATGCAGCTAATACTGCAGTAGGAAGTTAACAAATTGATCAGCTTGATTTGACAGATCTAATTTTAGCTCAATTACATGAGTAAAATTATGGCTAAAATTTCATGCACCAAAACTAACTATTGATGCAAAACAATCAAAAACTGACCTAAACTACAAAATCAGAGAAATCTCAGATCCGAAATCCGAGATCAACAATTTCCAATGAAAATAACATCCAATCAAACAAAGAAACTTCCAGATCGAGGCGAAAAGAAGAACCTTGCTATCGGGACTAGAGAGGTAGAGAGCGAGTAACTTGACGGCTTGGAGAGGCGTGGCGGCAGAGGAATCGATCTCATTGATCACGAGCTGATAAAGCAAAATCCAAAATTCAGACAAAAAGGAAAGCCAGATACAGAATGGAAGACTTCCAACGGAGAGAGAAAGAAGAGAGAGAAAAACCTGGTAGCTTCCGAGAGAAATGTAAGATCGGTAAACGAGGCAATCGCGTTCGACGGCGTCGTCGGGGGAGAGATTGGGGAGGTCGCTGTTGTTAATGGCGGCTTGGAAGGCTCCCAAGTAGAAGTTGTTCCTCAGATTGAACAAAAGATCTGGCGCTGCCATGGCCGCTTTCGATGCTTTTTGCCTTCGAATTTACTTTTGCAATTTGCAGATCTCGGAGAATATGCACCAACTCAGACTCAGAGGGAGGGATGGTAGAGGAGGAAGAAAGGGAACAAAAATGAGTTTTTTGTTTTTCAGTTGGAGGTGTTTTGTAAGTCTTTG
>NW_010385636.1:0-905 GCF_000414095.1 Morus notabilis
AAAAAAAAAATCATACCCGCACCAACCCAACCCATGAACAGCCCTAAAGAAAGTAATTCAACAAATTTTCGAATATCCTAGAAGCAGCTAAGAAAATCGAAAGAAACAGGGAAGTTTCGAAATAGAAATTACCTTGGCGACGTCGAGAGGGTTAACGAGGACGGCGGAGAGAAGGGCGGCACCGGCGGCGGAGAAAGCCCTCTCCGCGAACCCCAAATCGGCGTCAGCCGTGGATTTCGAATTGGAGGAGGAGGACGGTTCTTTGGAGGCGGCGGCGTCTTTGAAGACGGTCTCCGACATGGACGAAGCGCTTCCTTCGAAGTCGACTCTGGTGGCCGCCGCGCTTATCCACGAAGGTATGCCCTGCCTCGAGCCCGCCATGAAAGGCCTTCTTGCTCTGTTGTTTTGTCGAAAAAAAGAAATGTTTTGGAATTTTCCAGAATTGGTCACGGGATTTAAAGGAAGAGAGAATAGAGAGAGAGAACTGGAAATGAATTTGTCCAATTAGGGAATGGGATTCCTGTTTTCAAATTTCGAGGAAAAACCATCAGTTAGAGAGAGAAAGAAGAGAGAGAGAGAGGTGATTGGTGTTAAACAAGTCTGTTAGAGTTGGGATTCGTGGCGTGGAACTGAGGGCTCCAAACAATTGGGGGCTGTCCTCTAAGCGACACGTAAGAAGTCTACACAGAATAGAGAGAGTGTCAGTCCATTGCTACGTCGGTTTTATGTTTGATGTCTTTTCCAAGTTTACTAGTTCCGTAGTCGCGGAGAATAACTTTATAGGTTTTTATAGGTTTGATTCTGTGTTAAAACACATGGTTAGTTAATTAATTAGAACGAGGGAAAAAAAAGTATTTTAAAAAATCATACCAGAAAACCAATATTATATAGGAGTTTTTTTTTTT
>NW_010385637.1:0-902 GCF_000414095.1 Morus notabilis
AAAAAATACACATAAATCAAAAATTATTATAATCTCATGATTCTAATTCATAAACTAAACGTCTCCTTAAGGTCGATAAAATTATATTGGTTATGGTATCGTTTATTTTACCGATTTAAGTTTATAATTTAAATTTTATTATAATAAAAAATTTTAAAAATAGTCACATTTAACTTTTTATTATAATAAAAATTATCGTATAAAGTCACATTTCAACTTAAATTACAAACGTAAATTAATGAATTAAACGGACTCTATATAAACTTAACGGAGTAAATTATGCAAAATCTCACGCAACTATGATTGTGTCACTTACGAGGCTGAAGTTAAAGCTCTTACTTTAAATTTAGTTTGGACTAAAAGATGTGAGAGTAAATTTCCATGAGATAGATAATGAGCCCATTTTTTTGGTTTCTTTAACTCTTGATATAGATAATGTGCTTATTTACTTGGAGCCAATCTTTCTCTGCCTATTGATGCTTTAAATTAATGATAATTGTTCTTGATTCTAAAAAATTATTATTATTTACACATATAGATAATAATCTTTCATTGTATAAAGTTTATTATGAGAAGTATTATAGTTTTCATTAACGTCTTGTAAGTTGTATAAAATTCATCAAGAAAATAAACGTTAATACTAAACATTCAAATATATATAGGGTCAAAAGTATAACATTTGTAAAACTCGAGGGCCATTGATGTGAAATTTTAAAATTTAAGAGGCAAATTGAGATATCAAGTAAATTGAAATTAATCCTTATTAATTTTACCAAACTATTCTTATTAAAACCATCATGTGATCCTCACGTGCTCACTTATTTATTTTTTTAATGATTTTGTCACGTAATGACTGAAATTGAAATTAACCCTAATATATAACACACCAAATGAAAAAAAAA
>NW_010385638.1:0-905 GCF_000414095.1 Morus notabilis
TGTTGACAGAGGATCTCATGGAGAGATTATAGGGATTCTTTTCTTATTTTCTAATTCCCACTGATTATGTAATATCATTGATTCTAGCCTAGAATAGTACATAGTAGTTATTACATTCCTAGAATAGATTTTTCCTGTACATGTTATATAAGCACCCTCGTGTATTCTGAAAGATATAATGAAAGGTACCTTTATATCATATTTTTGAAATAAAGGACATCAAACAACGACCAATCGAATAGCATAATAATTATTATAACGATATTCAATATGTCTTTTATTAAAAAAATGACATAGCAATTATTTTAATAATTTTAATTTTGCTATTTGTAAAATGTTCTAAATTATTGCTTGATAAAATTTTTGTTATATATCTAAAAAGCTCAAAATTAAATAAGTAGAAGAACAAGTACAACACGGTAAGGAACAAACCAAAAACGAGTTTAGATAAACAAATTACCAACAGCAATACTTTCAATAATTCAATCCTAATTCCACTGCTAAGAATAACTCCACAAAATAAGTCGTTAGATAAACCCCAGAACTTCGTTGATATGAAACATTATTTAGAAGCACATGATATATACATCTCAACATTGGAGTGGTAGCTCAAATACTACTCCATCTTTATTTTTAAGGCCAATCAAACGTATAATCAGGTTTGTATGGCCAAAGACATATAATAAATTCATCATATGGAAGCTACAGAGTCAGTGGCAGTAGCACTCCAACTAAAAGCAATGGTGCTCCTAACACGATGAGTCCCATCGCGCCATTCAATCCAACCAAATCTTGCCGATTTACTGAAACCACCGGTCGACGAGAACGAAATCTCGTAAATTTGTGTCGGATTATCCGCGCTGAACACAAGCTTGTCCGGCGTAATGCTTATTTCAATTCCTGCT
>NW_010385639.1:0-905 GCF_000414095.1 Morus notabilis
ACCTCGGTAACATGTTCAAGAGAGGGATGGTACGTTAAGGTTACTTCCGTAATTTCGCCCACCATCATGAGTTGTCTTCTCCTTTCAAAGATGGAAAGCTCCTGGTCATCAGCCAGATTTCTTGCCTTATTGATCTTTTGAAATTTCTTTTCCTTTCTTTATTTTATTTTATTTTTTCATAAACAAAGAAAACAAGAATAATCTGGTACCGTAACAGCTCCCCAATGCACCAACAATATTATTAATGATAGTAACATAGTTTTCCCTATATGATCCGTATCTATATATATATGGCCACATGAAAGCTACAACACTTGCATGCATTTCCATTAATGATGATATTGTTTTTTTGCTGCTGAAAAAAACAGAGAAGAGAACAGAAAACCCTTTTGATTTTGTACTGTTTCAGAGAGAGTAATTGCAATATGATAAATGCATCATGTATATATATGAATGGTTGTAGTAGTTGAAAGAAACCCATTTTTAAAAAGATGTTGTGTTATAAAAAGCTACTTTAAAATCGTAATATTATAGCACCATCAATATCTATGTTGATTGGACTTTTTGATACAAACTTCCTACCCACCAGCTAGCTTGTCCAATTGAATTCAAGATTTCTAGTGAATTATAATTTGGAAGGAAAAAAAACAAAAGTTAACAAAAATAATAAATCCATTATATACTAACTGTTTGATAAGATCAATTCTATGATAAATTGATGAGGAAATATTAGTAACATCTTCCAATCCTAACTTTATTCTAATATTGCATGCGAGTTATCATTTTTTTTAATTAAAAGGTGTTTAAAAAATTTTCATATCAATTAATTAGATATTATTATGTATTCTATCACTACGAACATGACAACTGATAATATCGTGTAAATTGATAAAAAAAAAAAAAAA
>NW_010385640.1:0-905 GCF_000414095.1 Morus notabilis
GATTGAATCTCCTACTGCATCCAATAGAGTCTGCAAACTAAAGAAATCCCTATATGGGTTGAAGTAGTCCGCTCGTGCCTAGTTCGACAAGTTTTCCAAAGTTCTAAAGGAGAATGGGTACACTCAATGTCAAGCAAATCATACTCTCTTTGTCAAGCAGTTCCCCACTAGTAAAATAGTCATTCTAATTGTGTGTGTAGATGATATTATTCTGTCAGGCAATTCCACAGTTGAAATGGAGAAACTCAAGAAATTCCTAGCCAAGGAACTTGAAATCAAAGACCTAGGAAATCTCAAATATTTCCTAGGAATGGAAGTAGCCAGGGCAAAGAAAGGCATTTTGGTGTCTCAAAGGAAGTATGTTCTTGATCTGCTCAAGGAAACTAGGATGATGGGATGTAAACCGGCGGAGACTCCCATGGACTCCACAGTAAAGCTCGGGATCAAGGAAGATAGTGCACCGGTGGACAAAGGCCGATATCAGAGACTAGTGGGAAAACTCATTTATTTATCCCACACTAGACCAGATATTGGTTTTTCAGTGAGCGTTGTAAGTCAATTCATGAACATTCCCACTGAAGAACACATGGAAGCTGTCTATCGAATACTCATGTATCTCAAGACGACACCAGGAAAAGGATTGTACTTCAAGAAAAATCCTAACAGGAAGATTGAAGTTTTTGCAGATGCTGACCGGGCAGGTTCTATAGTGGATCATAGGTCTACCACTGGGTACTGTACATTCATGTGGGGAAATCTCGTGACTTGGCGAAATAAGAAACAGTCTGTTGTCGCTCGAAACAGTGCATAAGCTGAATTCAGAGCCATGGCTCATGGAATTTATAAAGGAATGTGGTTAAGAAGACTACTCAATGAATTAAGATTCACAACCACTGAAGCCATCA
>NW_010385641.1:0-906 GCF_000414095.1 Morus notabilis
AATGTTATCTCTTAATTTTCTTGTATTTTTTCCGTTTATGATTAATCATTTTTTGTAATTAATTAACATAATTAAATTGACGCTAGAGCATATTAACATTATTTATGGGCAAAAATAACAAGTTATATTAAATCGTGAAAAAACTATTCGGGATCTGTATGCTAAAAAATATATTTTTGGGGACATAAGGTATAAAAATGCCTTAAAATATCCCACATCTGATGAGATTTAACAGAAAAAGTGAAAGTGGGGACTAACGTACAAACAGAATAAACGTTTGGGAATTTGAGTGTCTAAATTCTTTAAATAAGACCTAAATACATTCTAATTGGACAACTAATTGTGTGTTACAGTTGTTTCTTTATTACATTCTAATTGTCTGCTCGATATATATGCCAGTACATTTAGTTGGACAACTAATTGTGCTTTACAATTATTTATTTATATAGTTACAGTTTAGAAACAACAAAAATACAATAGAATAAATGGTCAATTTTTTAAATGACGTCTATTAATTTCCTTGTATTTTTCTATTTATGATTAATCATTTTTTGTAATTGATTAACATAATCTAAATTGATGCTAGAGCATACTAACAATATTTATGGACAAGAAACAACAAGTTATACTTAAATCAAGAAGAAAATTTTCGGGGATCTTTCTGTCAAAAATGCCTTAAAATATCCTATATCTTATGAGATTTAATGGATAAAATGAAATTGGGTACTAAAAGTGCATACAAAATAAGAATTTGAGAACTTGAGTGTTTAAATTCTTTAAATATGACCCAAATGTCAAAAATTACGATGTTTGGTGACCTCTAACACATGGTCACTTGCTAGTTACATGCAAGAAAACCATAAATAAATTTAACTTCATTTTCGATTGGATCTATCATGTAACTAT
>NW_010385642.1:0-907 GCF_000414095.1 Morus notabilis
TGTTTTCTCTTACAAAAATTTTAAATTTCAGTGCAAATTTTCTATTCAAACATGTGAAAAGGAATTGTAATGCCAATTCAAATCTTGATTCAATTAGATTAACATAAATACGAATTGAGACACATTGAGATAACAAATGCCAGTTACATCTTTTCTAATCAATAACCAATATTAAGACATTACATTGCACACAAATTGATGAGCATCACAAAGGCAATTATCAAACAATTAACTGTAAATTCTTCTCATAACATAAACAAAAACCTGGAAATTAACCAATTCAGCTAAATCACTTGAACAAAAAGGCCTAATTAGCAAGAAATTCATACAAATTCAATGAAACAAAAAGTGTTCCTATTTTCGTAAGAGAAAAGAAACCAATTTTAACTTCATAAAAAAGCACTTAATTGGAGATTCCAAAAGTAATATTCGGTAATTCAAATACTAAAAAGAAGAAAAGTAACCTAATCTGTGAATCCGATCAACTGGTCTTCGGATCGGGCATGGGGAACAATCCAGCGCTGGCACCTCTCGGCGGCGAAAACCCTAGAAACTTCTGCAGATTAGTCCGAATGCTAATCGAGCAGAGGAAGTACAAGAACGCCATGGAACAGTCGGTCGGATCGTTGCCTTGCAAACCTCGGTGGCTCATCTTCATCACCAATCCGAACGGCTTAAACGGCAATTTGGCGACGACTTTGCCTTCGAAGAGCGAATTGAGGAGTCCGAAGACGACGAAGAGGACGAGGGCGACGACGGCGCCGGACTTAAACTTAAAGAGGGAGAGATCGCGGCTGGATTCCTTGAGGCTGGTCTCGACGCGGTCGATCTTCTTGGTCTTGGACTTCTTGGCGGCGATCTTGGCCGAGTCGGTCTTCATGGTCTCGAGCTTCTTGGCGGCCTTGTC
>NW_010385643.1:0-906 GCF_000414095.1 Morus notabilis
GTGGAGCTAACATTAGGGAGGCGGTTGCCCCTCCTAGCCGAATGGCTCCTCCTAGTTTTACTCCTCGAAAAAGATCTTAAATGTCTATTTTAAGAACCTAATTTTAAAAATACATATTATTTCATAATATTACAATTTTTTTTTATCATTTTCATTAATTTGTGGCATCAGTTTTGCCATTTTTTTGTATATCTTAATGTTGATGATTATTATAAAATTTCAATCTTTATGATAACGATTATTATAGTTGCATATTGTACACAAATATCGGGCATTTTTAAATTGATAATCTTATTTCATTATCATTAAGTTGCAAGTTTTATTGTAATGACCATTATTGTATATTATATACAAATTCGACTTTTCAAATTTATAATTTTGTTTCATTATTGTAAGGCTCCCATTGTACTTCATATAAACAATGTGTGGGGGCGATTTTCATATACTCAGCGCAAGATATTTTTTTTTTAATATGCGTAGAGTTATATATTTTTCTATTGATAATTTACGAGAGTGAATAAAAGGTAACTAGTGCATATGAATTGGACAAATCAAATGTCCGACCTTAGCTAACTACTTAACCAACACTCTGTCTGGTTGCTCCCTAACGGTTAGTTCATGAATTCAGAATCATGATTCAAAATTATTTGTGATTTATGTGTGTTTTTTATGAGAAAAAACACTGTAGTAAACCACGAACTATGATTCAAATCATGGTACGAATCTACCAACCAAACGCAAGATCTCCTTCCTTTTTGAATTGCTCTCCAAAACTCAGTTGAGCACAAATTACCCTTTGTGAGACTCATTTGTGGGCAATCAAAAATATTCCAAGTTATGTTTGGTTGGACGGATGGAGAACAAAAAAGATAAATAAAGTTAGAGAAATTAGACGTTTGGTTCATG
>NW_010385644.1:0-908 GCF_000414095.1 Morus notabilis
TTTTATGTACTTATTTATGTATGCACAATTGTAACCCTGTGGATTCCAGAGGCTTGCTTTTGATGTTAAATCTTAACAGTGATTGTATTTTGTAAATGTCCGCCTACTTCTTTCTTAAAACTCAATTTCGTTAAAATAGTAGGGCATGTTTGGAAATACCTGAGTGTTTTAGATTTGAGATTAAATTTTGAACTGTTAACGGTTTAATCACCCTCGTAATCAAGTTTAATTTCTAAACGATCCTCCACGTCACTAACCCCTGTTTGGGGGCGTGACAGCTTCTTAAACCTAAATAACATGCTTTGAGTGAGTAAAGGAATTAGATTGGAGTCCGAACCCGGTAGGCCCATATAGGGGTAAATGTGTCCATTTTTACCGCCGTTAAGGGTTAAAAGGTAATTCATCGATACCCACCATATTTCTACGAATTAGATCTATATAAGAGTTGATTTTAAGATTTAATTTAAAGTTAGAGAGTTTGGGCCCAAGCGGAATCAGATTTGGACCTCTACTCTAAAGCCTCAAAGATTGGGCCTAAAGCCCAATACCAATTTTAGAAAGGTTAGAAGTTAAGAAAGGATTTTCATGGTTCCTTGAGTCCTATTATGTTAGGATTTACTTGATTATTTTGAGAATTTATTGTTATTTTAAGGAAATGATTTATTTGAGTTGTATTAATTAATTATTCACTAACAATTAATTAATAACGAATTGAAGTAATTGATTCTTAAAGGTGTAAGTTATTAATATATGATTAATCATAATTAGGTAATAATTTAAGTATTCCCCGTGAAATTTTTTTTAATTATATTTTATTAATAATTATTAAAGGTAATTTACATTTTTAGAACATCAATTGTTAATTAATTAAGTAAAATTAATTAATAATTAATCACGGTTGCATAATT
>NW_010385645.1:0-908 GCF_000414095.1 Morus notabilis
AAAAAAATACTTTTAGTAAGTTGGGTAATTAAAGAGGTAAAATCTGTAATTTTCTGTTAAAATTTTAAATAAAATTTATCTAAAAACGTTATTGCTCTAATTCACCAAGCTACGTATGAAACCATATGTCAAGGTATAATATGGTACAGAAATTGGATTATTTTGATCGTCCTTGGGTCGATTTAGTGGGTTCTTGGACAACTAGCTTTCAAGGGAGTAATTTGTGGGCTAAAAAGCCTGTCTTCTACAAGCCCATGTACCATGGTTTTGCGCTATAGGAACTAGTTCCCCAAAAACTAAATTTTAATAGGATTTGAGAAAAAATTATTTAAAATAAATAATAATTTACTGTGAAAATGTTTTATTTACAATTAGTAAAAAGATTTTTTTCACGTAAAATATCTTTTTATAATTAGTAAAAGAATTATTTTTATGTATATAAAGATTTTTTTTACCAATCGTGAATAAACTAATATTTACTTCAAATAGTTTTAAAATACGTTATTTAAATAATTTAATTTTATAAATCTACTATTTACTATAATTTTTAATATTTTAATATACCTTCGTAATAATTGCGAATTTGACATGACCACATAAGCCAATGTTCTAGAAGCCCTACTACTATTGCTTTGGCCTTTGGGGAACTTGTTCTTCAAAAGAATTAAGAGATATTTAGACAATATGTCATGATTTTTAAGGTTAGATTAACTTTTTCTATGGATACTAAAACTATTAAAAATATATCACAATGACATCATTTAAGTTTTGTGTACCAAGCAAAATTATACTTGTACTTTTGTGTATTTGATTCGGTACTTTTGAATTTTGTGAGAGTTTTGTGATTTTTCATGTATATATTTTGTGATTTTAATGGATTTTACGATTTTTATGTATCTTTGGTTGTG
>NW_010385646.1:0-908 GCF_000414095.1 Morus notabilis
AAATTATCACCTATTAAAGAGTTATCGTTTTCCAATTATTACTTGTTGGGTCGGAGTGTAGACGAGCGAGTAGAGCCCAAGAAACAGGGAAGCCCGTCATAGAGTAGTCTTCTACTTCTAGTCAACTGTTGGCCTGAGAGAAGGCGGCCTCCCCCCGGGAAACATGGCCCAATTTCTCTTTTTTCTTTTTTATTTCGGGTTTCTTCAGGGGCACGGACTGTTAAAAACTCGTCTTTCAAATCATTAAAAAAATAGTGACGTCATAGTTTAATGGTAAAACGCCACATATATGATCTAAAAAGGTTAACCCATATAATTGGTGAGTTTAACTGCGATTGATACGATCGATCTTCTTTCTATTCTATTTTTTTGCTTGCAAACGGCTTTGTAATATCAATAGTAGTGAAAAATGAAAAGGTGAATAAATAAGGGACTCGTAAGTAGTAACTATTATTTAGGTAAAAATTCGGAAAAAAAAGGCAGCAAGTGGAGGAACAACTCACTAAAGGCAACTGAACAGGTAGACAAGGCCACTGAGATAACATTAATATTACTTACACGTTGCAGCTTATAACAATATATTTTAGTCATCAACCGTGTTTGGAATCTAATCACCGATCATTATCGCAACAAACATCACATTAGCAAACAATTTAGGATTTTCAAGAGAGAAAAAAAAAAAGATTCTCCAAATATGAAATACAAAAATCCATTCTATGTATCACGAAAACTGTACACGGCAGCAAAATCTTTTCCAGGAACAGGAAAGAAAAGCTGTACAGATTCATATCTAATACAGACAGTACTTTTTACTTGGAGAATATTGGGATTTTCTTAAACTCCCACACATGATCACTCTTTGCCGAAAAATAAAAAGAGCTTCAACGACAAACCAGGAAAAAAAAAAA
>NW_010385647.1:0-909 GCF_000414095.1 Morus notabilis
CCAAACCCCCCAATGCCACTAGATCAAGCGGTCTTAGGCGATTCTCCATTGTGTTCTAGTAAATCATCTTATCCTGGATACATGTTTCTTTAACTTTTCCCTTTCCTTTTTTTGTCAAGCAGAATCAGGAACCATGCATTAGATTATCTTCGTATCTAAACAAAGGACAGACATGAAACGTAGTAGATAAAGATAAATAAATGGAATGAGAAGAAAGCTCTGCCTTTAGTTTTTCAGAAATGTTAACTTAATGATTCACATTTTTGGTTTTGCATCTTTCATATTGATAGTTCTGAGCATAATCAATATGTGGTTTCGTGTAATTTATTTTGTAACTAGAAGTAAACACAAATATTGCTAGGTTATTTCTGCTTTAAGAGAAGCTGGGCTTGAATCATCAAATCTAATACTTGGTATAGACTTCACAAAGAGCAATGAGTGGACAGGTAATCTGTTAATCATTAAATAAAATGTCAACCCTATGAATACTTAAATAGAAGGTAAATGCTTCTTTTCAATGATTGTAGGAAAATATTCATTCCACAGAAGAAGCCTTCACTCAATCAATAGCAGCAGCGGACCAAATCCTTATGAGCAGGCAATCTCTATACTTGGCCGAACGTTGTCTCCTTTTGATGAAGATAATTTAATCCCATGTTTTGGATTTGGTGATGGTTAGTGGCTGTTCACAACCTTACTTGTTGCATGAAACACTGTGGTTGTTATTTATGGAATGGAATGAGTAATTTGTCCAATTTTCCTTCTGTAGCATCAACACATGATAAACACGTGTTCAGTTTTTATCCCGATCATCGACCTTGTCATGGTTTTGAGGAAGTTCTCACAAGATACAGAGAGATTGTTCCGCTCTTAAGCTTGTCAGGTTTTGGCCAATTTCCCTTTCCTATT
>NW_010385648.1:0-909 GCF_000414095.1 Morus notabilis
AAAAAAAAAAAAAAAAACTCTCCAAATTACTACAAGGGGAAAAAAACGGTGACACTGATTTGTAATCGTCAAATTTAAGTGTTGGCTAGTTAATCAGTCTAATGACTCATGTTAGCTAACATATGGGAAGAACAATTCATTTGTATAAATAAAGTGACATACTGATATTGAATTACTTTTAAATGTTATTTTTTAAAATAATTAATTACTTTTAAATGTTAAAACTGAAAATTAATTCAATGCCTTTTCCATATTCTTAATGAAACAGTCCGGTGTTTGCTATTATAGAAAGCAAGCAATATGGCTACGAAAGAAATTATTCCTAATACGTCGTACCACATCACCAATGTATTTACAAGATTTATCCATCCAATAAATATTTTTTAGATTAGGGTGATCTTTTCATATTAATTTTATTTAATCATTTTCTTGCGTTTTACCATTATTGTATCATCGTGGTTCGGTTTTGTACCCTAGTCGTAGATTCGGGTCCGTTTAGTTTGATGTTATAAATTCCGAAACTTACTCTAAGGTGGATTAGGCAGCGCAAGAAAAACTGCCAAAATCAATCTGAGGACACCTCAATGACACAGTTTGGATTAGGTTGTTGTCTTTTATCTAAGTTCGATTTTTCCTAATTTTTTTTTCAACTATGCCATTCCCTTCAAGTACGAATTAAACTAAAAGCGTGTTCTTCTTGGTAATTCTTGTACACAACTTTGGTTCGAACGATAATTTGGAGAAACCAATATACATGGCACAAAATCTTAATTCTACAATATATGATGAGAACATTAGCATTTTATAATTGGATCATATGAAGAAGTTCGAGGACCACAAATTACCGTGGTATGATGTCACGAATGCGTGAGAGGGTTTTTTTTTTTTTTTTTTTTTTTTTTTTTTTTT
>NW_010385649.1:0-909 GCF_000414095.1 Morus notabilis
TGAAAACTTAAAAAACTTGTTTTCATTTTCTCCTCTGTTTTCCTTTTCTCTCTTCAGCCCAGACCAAATTCGTTTTCTCGGTGTCTCTTCGGCCCATACCAGAATCTGAAAATCTGAAAACGCGCCATTTGCTTCTCGGCGGAGCTCCGCCGTTCTCTTCTCACTCGATTCATTTTCTCCGTTTTCATTTTCTCTCCTCTCGCCTGACGACTTTTCGGTCGATCCACGAAGCGGCGGTGGTGTTTCAAAGAAACCCCATCAAATCCGAATATCCAGAAGTTTCAAAGAAACCCCATCAAATCCATGGCGCGGATCTGGATGCTTCGTTGGGCTTTCTGGGTTTTCCTCGCCAGATGACTCCGCCAGTAGTCTTTCTGGGTTCTCTGCAAAACAAGGACAAGGGAAATAGAAAAAGGAACAGTGAATTCTTCATTATATCAGTAGTTTTTTTTTGTTGTCATTTTGAAGATTTCTACGAACCTTGTGCCACTTCTTTTTGAACTTTTGTTTCATCGATGAAAAAGAAAGTTGTGAGAGCTTATTTGTTGTTGCAGTCGGAGATATGTGTATCTTGTATCTCTGCTTTCTTAAAACTTTTGTAAGGTCAAAAAAGATTTTTAACCCCACTTGGAATCTCTATGTGAAAATCTTAAAAATGATCCGAAAAGTACCTTTTTTCTCTAGGTGAAAAACGTGGGGAACCAAACACTGTTCAATGCATCAAAGTTGCCCATTGAGAGGTGAGGGACGAACTGGGTTTGTTGTGGAATTGGGTTCACGAGCTTGAAAGAGAGAGATAGAGAGATCAATGTTCTGGGTTTGGTTTTTGTTTGAAAATGAAAAGAGAGAGAGACGAATTGGGCCCGTTCATTTTGCTGATTCGAGTTTAGAATTCGAGTTTTGCTACAG
>NW_010385650.1:0-909 GCF_000414095.1 Morus notabilis
TTTTTTTTTTTTTTTTCTGCTTGTAAACTCATAACATAATAGTTAATAAACTTCAACCATATGTATTGTAGTCTTAACTAAATTTGTAACTACTTCCGGTAACACGAGTAATTTTTTGGTCAAACATGGCCAAGCAAAAGTGATACCTTTTTTTGTTTTACTTTTTTCTGAAATATATATATATATATATTTAAAAAAAAAAAAACTTTGAATAGGTGACAATTATTACCATATGGTGGAAAGTAAAATGTTCTGCCTTAAACCATCACACGTAATTCACATCAATCATGTACTAATGATTATCAATATTATCAATTTTTTTTTAATGGTGCAATATGGTAAAAGAGCCCAAAAGTTTGTGGTAGGGAACGTTTAATTGCAATGCGTGTGTTTTCTAAAAGTCACATTGTGTTAGGACGAAACAAATCATAAAGCATAAGTACATCATATTGAGTCTAATAAAAAATTAACAACTTTAAAACACTCATTATTAACAAGGTATTTATGATCATACCACATTTTGAAATTCCTTATTTTTTTTCTAGGAAAATTCGACAAACACAATGTATCTTCATAAAACATAGCCATTATAAAGTTTTAGGTTTAAATTTGACCGCCTGTAATTCACTTTAATTTACTACTTCAGAGGAAAATCTAATTAATTATGCATGGAACAAGAAAATAAATAATAATCCCTTATAAAAAGAAAATTAATAATGATTAGAGGACTTATATCTAGATTAGTGTTATTTGTCGTGCATGGTTTAGTTTTTGTATAGCTAAAGCCTTTTCTATCGTCTAACTAACCTTTTTTCGTTATTATTTTACGTTAGATGATTTTTTTTGGATGAATTTTTTTTATTGAAATGTTTGAACTGAATAACTTTAAAATAAATAACTTGTTTTTTT
>NW_010385651.1:0-909 GCF_000414095.1 Morus notabilis
AATTCCATGGTTTCTACTTCAAGCTCAGGGCTCGTTTCAGGGCCTCGAGAACTTCTTTGCAGGCAACTTTCTTTCCTATTTTCTTATCCGAAACGTTTGAAGTGTGCCTGTATGTGACTCCATTTGCTTCAACCTCTATTGTTATGGAAGACACACCGTTTTCGCGGGACTTGACGGGTTTCTTCATATCAAAATGCATTTTTTGGCAAAGTTCATTCAGTTCTTTCGCCGGGTGAAGCTTGACAGTTTCAGGTGTTATCAAGGGCTCTAATAGAGGCCTTATACTCTGAAAGACAAGTTCCTTGTCGTATCCAGAATCAACAAAAATTGCACCAGCAAGTGACTCTATAACATCTCCAAGTACCTGTAAACAAAAATTAAGTATAACTTTGTAAGAGGTAAATGCTTTCAAATCTTTCTTCTTGCTTTCCTTTTGTGTCAAGTACTTATAAAGCTAAGTAGGGCTAAAGTATTCCCCTCCTTCAGAATTGAAACTAAAGACCTTCAACGTAAGTATAATTAATGCGCAACATGTGACAAATACTAATGCCTGACCTTCGGAAAAGATGTCTCTGACTCCCATCCGAATGTAGACTCTGAAGACAGCTTCTCAAAATTGATTATGGTGTTAGCTATTTCCTTGTGCAGCTGGTGTGACGTATAAAGAATGTGCTTCTGTAATCCAGCCTTGACGGCAGACAAAGCATAACAATCGTTGTTGACAGAAGCAGACCTCATGTCAGTTAACTTTTCCGGCGACATCCCAGGATATGTATTATAAAAATGCATCGTGATGACATAGTCCAAAACAGCGTCACCAAGAAATTCCAGCCTCTACAAGACGGGAAGATTGTACATGTCTAGGTTAGAATACCTCAAAATATACCGACTTTTGAGAACAAAATAAGG
>NW_010385652.1:0-909 GCF_000414095.1 Morus notabilis
AAAGAGTGTTGTCAAAATGGATTTCATCGGTTATTTTTTTAGAAAAATCTGAGGTTTTCTGTATGCATGCGGATGAAGGTGATCTATGTTTATTAAACGAAGAGAAGTATAAAGTCTCGTGTATGTTTACGTTACACAGTATAAACTCTAAACCTAAATCCTAAAACTTGGTGAAGACAAGACATGAAAATATGCTGCAACCCTTACTCATAGTGCTAGTTGTGAACTTATACGTGAAATTTTATTTTTAAAATGTATTTGTACATATTACTGGTAAATTGCCATCAACTCATCAAGAGTTGAAATCCGGTTGATGCAGCACTTTGTGACAGTGAATTAGAGGAATAGCGCTTTTAGATAGATAGCATTCATCCATACCATTTTTGTGGAAGGTTTAAGCTTAATTTACACACAAAAGTGGTATGGATGAATGATTAAACTTTAAAATTGGTATTTAGCCTAATTGACTCCACCGTTTCGGTTGTCATATTCTGAAGGAAACGTTGCATTTTGTCTATGGATGTTGCTATGTTGTTTGCTCTATATTGCTGTCGTCCCCGGTTTTTTTAGTGTCAAACTGTTGTTTTGTTTTCTTAAAGTGCCTGGTCTTGGCAGGTTTTACTTTTCCCAGAACGTTTCAATCAATATTCTTCATGTAATTTCCAGATTTCTCCCTAATATCCAAATCCTTTCTTGATTTATCTTGCTTCTACGTCAAAGATTTCGGGCTTGCTTGGCATTTCTTTTAGGGCTTTAAAAGGGAATTGTTACGGGTTTTAAGTTTGGATTGACATATGTCAAGCATATAAACTCTTAAAAAGAATATGAGAATCACGTCATCACACTATATATAGAATACTAAATATACTTTTAAGATACCGGTAAGTCTCCGATTACGATACCAGTATC
>NW_010385653.1:0-909 GCF_000414095.1 Morus notabilis
GATTCCGTATCTCTGATATGACATTCCTAACGATTTATAATATCATGTCTTTAGAATATGCGAGTTATCGGTTTCCAAACAAATCTCATCCATCGGTAAATCAATAGAAATACGATATGAATGTGAGTCTATCAATCACTTAGGATTGAGGTTAGTACGTCCATAAATTGGTCATCTAATAATTAAATAAATTCTCCGTCTTTTAAACAAATTTAATTAAAGTATTAATCCTATTTGGGTCCAATTTATGTATTCCCAATACATTCATGTCTCTATACTGTAATCAAAATTATAACAATTTAGATAAGATCATTCCTCAAAATTCAGTAATAAATAATATAACAATCTTCTCAAAAATAAAGTGCCCTGCTTTATTTATTAATTGTGTACTTTTTTATTACACTTAGTCCTTTAGTTATATCCTATATATGAACACTACACGCATTTCATTACAGGAATTTCGCTAGTGTTGAATCCTTACAATGTTTCACTCACAAATATAAACAAAAAACGATGATCACATTGAATTGTAAATAAAATGTCTAAACTTTATTTAGAATAATGTCAGATAGTTAAAATAGGACACACAAATTGATTTTAAAAACAGCTTATTCTAATAGATTAAGCATGTGAGTTGGCACGGTACAATATATAAAAATATCAGTCAACGAACTGTGTCAGGGTAACGAAGAGATTTGTAGATAAGCATGATATGACGCGGATGAAAAATGAGTCGTGCACAATACAGTGTGTCTAGTCAAATATACCAGTGCAATACGGTTCATTTGACAGCTCTTTTTACGCCTTAAGTTTTCAAAAAACACTGGTAGAGTTGCGATTTATGAGAAAAAATAGGAATAATATGATATTGAGGTAGATTTTCCATGTACATTATATGCATTTTTTTTT
>NW_010385654.1:0-909 GCF_000414095.1 Morus notabilis
TGTGTAATAGTGGTCGGTTAGTCGTAATAAATATTATTGTAACCACAACAATACCAATGAGGATAATGTTGTTCAATGGTTAGTTGATGCTCTTTTAATCTCTAGGTTTAAGGTTCAAACCTCCACCTCTACAAATCTTTATTTTTTTAAGTGTGTAAAGTGGTCGGTTAGTTTGATTAACTGACCGACTATGATCGGTTTCGCTTTCAATCGGTTTTTTTTCTGTTAATTTTTTAGTCAGTTAGCGGTCGGTGTTGATTTTACGGTTATTTTGAATAGGCCTAGAAAAAACTTGAATATCAACAGTTTCAATTTAACAAAATTTAAAAATATTATAAAAATAATTTTTTTTATAAATTTTTATATCATTAAAATAATGACTATATTATTATATAGTACAAAATATGATATGATTATGATAATTATTATGTATTTTTATTATATTTATAATATAGTAATATAATATGTTTTCTTTTCTTTATCGGGTTATGTGCTCACTGGTTCCCACTTGTATATGCCACCTGCCCCCCACCTGTTCCAAAATTTGCTTCTTTCTTTCAAATTTTTTTCTTTCCCACGATGTTTGAAGTCATTAGTTCATTCATACGTGTCACGCCCTGAAGTCGGGACTAGTGACGTGGAGGCTCGTTTAGAAGTTAAACGTAATTAGAAAAGTAATTAAACAATTAGAAATATACTTATTAAAACCAAAAGTAAAATATTAAAGAAATTTCCAAACAAGCCCCACATTTAGCTGGAAATTAATGACAAGAAAGTTACGGGGTCTACCGCACTTTCTGATTTCAAGAGGTTAAAACTTGAGTCTCTAACATCATTCAGGACTTCACCCACAGGATATACAGTATCGTACATACATGAACATGTAAATAACATTACAGACATCAACCA
>NW_010385655.1:0-910 GCF_000414095.1 Morus notabilis
AAAAGTCATGTTTTCTGCCTCGTGTCGAAGGGAATCGAAGAGTTGAGTAGACAGGTAACGTTCTCCGAAACTTGGAAACACCACCTGAAGAATAAATAAGCAAAATCATCAATAATATACAATTGAATTATCTGACACCTGTCCGGATCATGTCTAAAAAATGGGACTTACAACGATGAGCTTTCCAGCATTTTCGGGCCTCTTTGCCAACTTTATGGCGGCAGCAGTCGCAGCGCCAGAAGAAATGCCAACCTGAAAAGGAGATGCTACCGCAATCAGCTCCATAAGAACATTGATTTCTCCGCAAGTATTCCTTTGGTAACAAAAGACGGAGTGTCACAAATCAATGGCATTGCTTTGAAGTGATTTCAGAAGTCATACCAGCAAACCTTCTTTTAAAGCAATCTGCTTAGCAGTTTCAATAGATTCCTCACCTGATACCTGAAATGTTGCGTAGATAGATCCACAGTTAATGAAAGGAATTCATGCATAAACTACAACCAAATTATAATTTTTCGCAACGAAACAACACTAAAGGTTTGTATACTTGCTCATAAACTGTTACACTTTAGATTTGAAAGAGTTAATACGCAATGAAGTTAATTTGACACCAGCCTGGCGTCTTTAGCATGCATATTTTTCCTCTTTAATCTTACCAATTTTTCGCCCTTGGTGATTGTGATTGCACAAGAATTTTTTGACTCCAATGCCTAGCGAGTACTCATTAGATAAATACCTATACAATAGCTTCAAAACTTACTGCAATAACTTCGTCAAGCAGGCTAACATCCAGAACATTTGGTATAAAACCAGCCCCAATTCCTTGGATCAGATGCTTCCCTATGACATATGCACGTGATGTATGTCTAGTTAGAGAACTTGTGCACATTTTCGCATCAGTCAAAAAAAT
>NW_010385656.1:0-910 GCF_000414095.1 Morus notabilis
AAAAAAAACAAAAAATGCTAAACAGAAGTTCACCTCAAGTTCAGCCTCAAGCTCCTCTCGCTCGTGCCCAGTAGCAATCGGCATTACGTCCTCGACCTTCTTCTTGATACTTTTATCCGCTACAGCACAAATTCAAATTCAATAACCACAATTCACGAAGATCTGCGAAGCAATTAGGACAGTTCGATCGGAGGAGAGCGTACCTGAATCGGTGCTGAAACTGCCGGCAAAGAGAGAGGAGGAGGCAGAAACCGGGAAGCGGTCGACCAATCGGACGGCTCCGGAAGCGGATCGGCATGGGGTGGCCGCCGCCGCTAGGGTTAGGGTTTTGAGGTTAGATGAAGAGAGAAGTCTCCGCCACATCGTTTTCGAATTGAGTGTGGGATTGTGAATTTATGATCTCAGGTCACGCCCTGTTGTGTGGGACTAAGATCCCCGGAGGAAAGTGGCTGATAGAATTGCCTGTAACAGTGATTTTGCAGAAATGAGGGATTTGGGGAAGAGCACAGGAGACAGGACAACGGTGGCGATGGGTCGTCTTTGTGGATTCTTTGGGTTTTGGGGGTGGGAACTACAGAGAGGGATTGACTTGGCACGTGAGAAATGGCGATACACGTGCTTGGGCTACAGAAAAATGGGAATTAGTCGGGCCGAGAAGAAGAACTTGTTCTTGACTCATGAGCCCTAGTTCATTTCAATGTCGTTTATCTCGCGTTCAGTGTTGTGGTTTGTTTTTAATTTGATGCTGTTCTATTTCTTGTCGTTTGAAGTTTGTTGATTTTTCTTTTTTGTCGCTTTTCATAAAATCTAATCTATGTTGTTTCCGTTTGCTTTGTTTGGTCGTTTTGTGATATTTTTTTTATAAGGTAAAATTTCATTCAATTAAAAGATTTTACGGATACTAATAATA
>NW_010385657.1:0-911 GCF_000414095.1 Morus notabilis
GGGTTATAACACTATTAGTATTTAGTGGTCGTGCGTTTATTGCCAATATAATAAGGCTATTGGAAATTCGAATACTGAGTAGCACTACTTGAAATTTGTCTTTTTGGTTCAGAAATAGACTGCACAAACGGGATTTTACTATTTCCAAAAGTCATTCCAGTTTTGGGTAGATAAAATAGTACTTCCTGATCAGAATCTAGTTCATAACATGGTAAATGGCGCAACATAATAAAAAAAGACAATACAGACACAAAGTGACAACATCAAAGGAAAACGACATCATTTTTTTCCCCCCTTTCTTGAGGGTAGACGTCAATTTTTCAAAACACAATAATTTGGTAAATACTATGTTTGAAAGGGAAGAATTCTAAAAGCGACAAAATCATAGAAAAACCGACAACATTTTCGGGAAATCTTATAAGAACTGCAAAAAAACACGAGTAAATGACATTTTTTTTTTAAATGAATGAACGACAGAAATTTATTAAACGAGAACACTCTAGAAAATGACACTAGCATGTTAAAAGAAAAGACAACATAAGAAAAACGGCATGGGAAAAAAAATCCCAAGATTATTGATGCTTTATGTCAGTTATGTGGTCCAAGGCCAATATCTTTGTCACTTCGCTTTTGGCCAAACGATCAGTATCCGTTTGCGTCGCTTAATCTATAGAAGACTCGTCGTTTTTCTCTGAGGGAACATTGCTCTGAGACGCAAAGCTGATATGTCTTCATGAACTTGCTTTGAAATTCCAAACCGCGCTTCTTAAATATAAGAATTTTGTCTCCATACAAACACAACTTTCGTTTTCATGTTAAGTCTCATAATCCCAATATTCCTACGAAAAGTACACTCTCTTTGGTCCATGGATGAATCTTTTTTTTTTCTTTTTTTCTTTTTTTTTTTTTTT
>NW_010385658.1:0-911 GCF_000414095.1 Morus notabilis
AACTTTTTTACTACAGTAAAAAACTCTCACACAACATCACATCTCAACTAAAATTAAAAACTCAAATTAGCGAATCCAACGAGTCCTAAGTCACTTGGTAACGAGACACCCTCTCCGCTCTCCCTACCTTCTTAGATTAGATGGTTAATGAGGTGGGGATGGTATAGTAAATGGAGATTATGAACGGGGACAGTATTATCAAACCTGAACCAAACCCAGCCTCGTCTACATCTCTACAGTCATTTTAGGACTCATTTATTTTAGTGGATGTTTGGTTCATAAATTCAGTATCATAATTTAAAATTATTCTCATTTTATGTGTATTTTTTGTGAGAAAAAAACATTATAGAAAATTATGAATCATAATTTAAAATCAGAGACGAATACAAAAAATAAACATACATTTACTAATTTAAATTTTTAATTTTATTAAGTTAAAAATTCTCATAAAAATTATATTTAATTTTTTATTATAATAAACAAATTTTATATAAAATTACATCCCAATTTAAATTAATAATTTAAATTAATAATTTAAACGATATTTTAGTATTTTCATATCTTGTCCTAAAAATCTCTTTAAAAACAAAAAACAAAAAAAGAAAAGCAATTAAATGATGGTGACGAGGACGTGTGCAGTGAGGGTTAGACAGAGCATTGAATAAACTAATTAATGCCAAGCCAATAAATACAAATACAAAACTAATATCTCCTCCTTGGCTCCATAATAACAGTATTGTTTGCCTCGGACTTCATAGTAATGGTCGTTTTTTAGCCTTTAACGCCATTGAAAACGTCCAAACGCTCAACGACGAGCAGTATTGAAGTGCCCAACCCACCCAAAAACCCCCCACCCCATCACCAATCTTCTGCCACTCTCTCTCTGCTCCTTTATTTTCCCTTTCTTCCCC
>NW_010385659.1:0-911 GCF_000414095.1 Morus notabilis
AAAAAGCTCTCACAAACAATCACATCTAATTTTTTTACTACAGTAAAAATCTCTCACATAAAATAATATCTCAACTCAAATTCTAAACTCAAATCAGCAAAATGAACGGGGTAAAAAACACCCGAATTTAACCCCTCTAGAGTCTAGACACGGGAAAGTATGACCTGCGAGTGTGTGGGAGTGTTATGTTTACGTGAAATAAACATTATTTTTCAAAAAAACAAAAAGAATTTCGTAAGGACTCTTGGGAACTAACAAAATTTTTTTTCCTTTGGGGATGTGAAATTATGAATTCCTACCTGCTTATGATTAATTTTATTTTTTACTATATAAACATTTTTAATTGGAAATAAATATATGATAGATTAGCACTTAATATTGAATAGAAGATTTAAATACGTAATGAATTAGCATATTGTTATAAATCTGAATGTGCGTTTATTAATGTTCCCTGGACCCCAAGATTAGGATAGGCCTCACGTGCTTCTCCCGTCCACGTGCCATAATCCATAGAACGGAGTGGCTGGTAACTAAATTCAATCGCGCTTTGATGACGAAGCGTTCATGGTTGGTGGGGGTTGATCAGGATAAGAGATAATCATGTTGGATCCGACTTGTATTCCTGCCTTTTTTTTCCCCTAAAAAAAAAGGAAAAGAAAAAAAAAACACATATTACTGCTTTGAGTTTGACGAGTCCTCATGGTCAGCTGCGATTACCTTTGAATCCAAACAGATCCACGCTTCTCTTTTTCTTTTTCTTTTGAATTAATTACAAAAATTTCTTCTAAATTCGTTTTGGATGGAAGCAAAATGACATGCGTTTTGTTGAACCAAAACAAAACATCGTTTTGATAGAAGCAAAACGACACGTCATTTTATTGAAGTAAAATAACACGTCATTTTTTGTTAAA
>NW_010385660.1:0-911 GCF_000414095.1 Morus notabilis
CCTTAATGTCTAACAGTACGGAAACCGCATCTCCGAGCTCAAAAGAGGCAGAGAAGCCTCCGATTGAGCCCATACGATTGCCCACCGTTGAGGAAATCCGTGGCCAAGACATTTGGAACAACTGTGCTGTTCGCAGCATCGTCAGTGGAGTAATGGGTACGCCCAAACAACCCTTTTTCACTTTGTTTTTTCTGTTTTCTTTAATGGGTTTTATTTGTTTGTTCCTTTTCAATCATAAAACGTTTGTACTCGGTTCGGTGTTTTTGAATTTGTTCAGAACTTTTTGGGGTCCGACATTGATAAAAATTCCAGCTTTTCGCTTTAATTACTGTGATGGACCAATATCTCTGAAGAAATTATGTTTGTATCAAAGAATTAATTGGATTATGGATTATTACGGAGGAGTTAAACTGAAGAGGTTTCCTTCTTACAAGTTTAAACGATGCATTTTGTTATCATAAAGTAACAATGGGGAAAAAAAGAAAAAAAGAAGAAATAGTTGATTTAAGCTTAAAAACAGACGAGGGTTTTAGAGAACATACCTTACAACAGACTACAATGCCTTCAATTCCTTCATCTAACACCAGGAATATGTGCTTTTATTTTTTTGTGGTAATTTCATATGGTTGAGACTTGAGGATACATGTTTTGTTGGAATGATCCCGAGAAAAAATGTGAACGTGAAGTTTTTTCATACATAGGAGAATGACGTGTTCACTTAACTCGTGTTTTGATGATTTTACAAAATGTAAATCTCTTGAACTTTCTGTTGTTTTGTTTTCGGATATTTTATGTTATTTAGTTAGTGACCTACTGGGAATATGTTTGTTTGTTGGAGTTATGCTGCCTGCAAATTTATGACGATTATCTCGTCCGGTTATTTGATCTAGTTAAAGGTTTTAGATTGTGTG
>NW_010385661.1:0-911 GCF_000414095.1 Morus notabilis
AGCGTAAGTCAACGTAGGTTCTCTACAGACTACACCCTTCTGGGCTTTATGAGAAAGCTAATTAGCGCTCCATAAACATCTTCATATTGACTGCGAAACTTTTGTTGGTTTTCCATTTACACACGGATATAGTTCAGTAGAAAGCAACTTTTGATTTACTTATATGTTTCCTCAATATTGTGACTTAAATGCAGAGCGTATGATATATTATATAATATGTGTAGTATGTATGTATATTCAAACGTATATATGGGTAATGTAAGGAAGAATGTAACATATATTGATTGGATTGTTTGTGAGATTCGATGAATAGTCTTAAGAGTAGCACAGGAACTCCCAATAAGTAACTCACGTTTGGCGTTTTTAGATTGATTGGCCAAATTTGAAACCCAATTGTTGTTGGTCAAAGTTACTCATTTCCAGTTTCTTCTCAGTGCCTTCAATTTGCTTAAGAAGTTGGGTTGGAATTAAATCCTAGTTATTAAGGCAGTTCAATTTAATTTTGACATCTGATTTTAGTGAAATGTTAAATGTTACAGTTTGCTTGTTCAGTTGAACCTGGGCTAATCTGCTGGGCATCAAGTATCCACAGAAGCAAATTGATTATCTTATTCTGAATGCAATTTCCAAAAAGACCACGGAACATGATATATATGAAGCAATTCTAATGGGTCACGTGAAGTGTATATTGTAAATGTGGTCAATTTCTTCTCGCAATACAGAAAGTTTCAGTGAAAAGTGTTTCTTGTAGCACCAATTTTTGCATTAGAATACAATTCAATAGGTAGTGTGGCTCTTATACATTTCTTTTCCCTGAATAATTTCGCATCCTTTAAGCATAAACCGTATCACATGGAACAGCATGAACAGCGCTACAATGTACAAAGATGATAATTTAAAAAAAAAAAAAA
>NW_010385662.1:0-911 GCF_000414095.1 Morus notabilis
CCGATTGAATTGGCACATAGTGAAGTGAGGCAACAAACAAATCCACAAAGTGAAGTACTCTTGAACTCAGTATACCTTGTTTGAGATCCCCACAGGACGCATCAAACCCTTAGACTTAAAAGATCTCCGCGACACAAACAATAGCGCTTTTATAAGGCCATGCGCATACCTCGGGACTCATGAGTGCTCTAGAAAGACAGCCCCAAGTCTTTCATAGTAGGCGGCCAAACCCCCCACACTCACGTAGGTGAATCCATCAAGTGCGTCTCTATAGCACCACCAAACAAGGCTATGGATCCATTAAGAGCATATGTATGCTCAACCTCACAAAATCAATGAAGTCATCAAGTCCGTCTCATTAGGACCACTCAAAAGTGAGCTATAGCTTCATACAAGAGCCAATGGCTCGAGAAAATACAATTCATGAGGATGGAAAACATCTCAAGGATCAATGTGGCTTTGTTTGACCTCAAAACAAGGTGTCCACCACACTTCTCCTCAAACACAGGGCTTAAGACCTATCCCTCTTGAGGAATCCAAAACTTTTTTCCTTGTTAGACCTTTAGTAAGAGGGTCAGCCAAATTTCTTTCAGATTTCACATAATCCAACGAAATAACACCATTCCTCAATAACTGTTTAACCGCACCGTGTCTTATGCGAATATGCCTTCTCTTACCATTATACACACTGTTCTTGGAAATTCTGATAGCTGCCTGAGAATCACAATGTAGAGAGACTGGAACATTTGATCTACCCCACAAAGGTACATCCGCCAGCAGGTTCCTCAACCATTCTGCCTCTTGACCTGCTAACTCAAGGGTGATAAATTCAAACTCCATAGTGGAGCGAGCAATACATGTATGTTTAGCAGATTTCCAAGAAATAGCTCCTCCACCTAAGGTGAAAACAT
>NW_010385663.1:0-912 GCF_000414095.1 Morus notabilis
GAAGAAAAGTCAGCCAAAAACACACATAAATGAGAACTCGAGAACAACACAATAGTGCACCAACCTGCTTTCTTTGGCCCAGCTGTGAGTTTCATTTCCATTGTAAGGTTTGCTAGCTTGCGTTCAACATCGCGGATTCTAGAATAGTTTTCTTCAATGTATCTGAAAAGAATCATCTTTCACATTGTGAATAATCAAATTTATCAAGTACAGTTATAAGAAAGAACTATTACATAAAGCAACAAGAATTCCACTCTCAATTAAATCCATCTTGAGGAACACCAATCGTCAAGTAATGCAAAAGGGGGTTTTAAACATGAACACAGTTAGCTCCAAGGCTTAAAACACGTAATCGAAGAACGCAACCCACATTTTATATGATTTAAGCATACCCATTAATCCATTCTAATAATCTTGTCTCTCAAAGAAGTTGATTGAAAATTTAGCTGACTTCCTAGTTCCTACAACCTCTGACAAGGTTTTACTTGCACCAATAAGAACCTTAAAATAATTTGAAACCTATGATAATGCGGAAACATTCATACATTCTGTAATTTCATATTTGTAAGCCTAATACTTGCATCCCAAAGTACCCCAATTCATATTTTTTCTCCCATAGATCTCAAAAATTTAAGCAAAAGAAATTCTAATTTCAAATGATATATTGCGCAATCATTAATGTAATAGCATCAGAGCTAAATCAATCACTCATTTGATGCATTACTCCAATATCAGTTCAGAGAAAGAAACAGTAACGGATCTGAATAAAAATGAAAGAAAATGTGACAAAGGAGGGAATTTGAAGAAACTCACTTCCTTAATTGAAGTTGCTCTTCCTCGATTATCTGCCATAGAACCAACATATTCAGGAAATTCAAGCTCATACACAAACGAGAGAGAGAGAGAGAGAGA
>NW_010385664.1:0-912 GCF_000414095.1 Morus notabilis
CGCTGATTCGAGTTTAGAATTCGAATTTTACTACAGTAAAAAGCTCTCACAAACAGTAACATTTAACTTTTTTGTTACAGTAAAAAGCTCTCACATAACTTTTTGTAACTTTTTTGTTACAGTAGAATTATAATTCAAAATCATTCTCGGTTTACGTGTATTTTTTTAAAAGAAAATACTGTAACGAACCACGAATCATGATTCGAATCATAGTATAAATTTTCATACCAAATACCCAAATTAAGGAAGCTTTAGCAGGCCACAGGCCTATGAAGTGATCATATAAATATAAGGGTTAATTTCACGAATAGTTCTTGAAGTTTATTTTTAATTATATTTTTATTTTTATTTTTAAAACGTCTTATAGGTGGTCTTATGATTTCATTCTGTTTGAGTTTCGGTCATTCTATGAATTAGATGTTGAATATTTAATGAAATTTGTGTAAATTAATGACCAAAATTAAAAATATCTAAATTTTAAAGACTATTTATAAAAATTAAAAATTTTAGATATTTTTGATTTTAATAATTAATTTTTATAGATTATGTCAAATTGAAACTGAAACAAAGTACCAATTATGAGATATTTTAAAAGTTAAATATTGAAGTGAGATTGAGAGTAAATTTTAAGAACTGTTTGTGTAATTAACTCTAAATATAATACACCCCTATTTTATCATTTGTCGTTAAAATAGTCACGTAAGTGTAACCGTAATGTTGTCATTATTGAACAATCCAATATTATGTATCATGGCCAATAGGAAGACGGAAAGTGAATAAAAATGAAACTAATAATATTAGACGTTATTCCTCAAAAAAGTAAATATTAGACGTTATATGTTTGTTTGTCTTTTTTTTTTTTTTCTACAGTTTTATCACTGCTTGTATTTTGTCTCGATTTATTTTTTTTTT
>NW_010385665.1:0-912 GCF_000414095.1 Morus notabilis
AAAAAAAATTCGAACAGTGTGGTTTAAATTATAGTTCGAATTAGTGTTTGGATGTGCAACTAAAATTTTATTCTAAATAATGAATAAAATTTAAATTTGTGTTTGTGAAAAGTAGAGAGAGTTGACACCTTTTTACTATTAAAAAATAGTTTGAATGATTGAACTTAGTGGGAGCTAAATTTTAAATTTGACAGATTAACTCAGTTCAAATGAAAAATATAATTGAGACTGTATGCTTGTCAAATACGAGTTTAAACTGTGCTCACTATTCGAATTGAATTAAACTGAGTTAAACCAGTAAAATAAATGGAGGCTTTGGCATTTTTGGTGAGTATAATACTTGTAGATATACACAACACAACCATTTGAGAAAGAATACTATCGATATATAACAATGATGTTAATTTTAACGACTAAACCAATTGTGCCCCTTGGATTGACACACGCACACACACATGTATAATTGCAATATTGTCTTGTTGATTTTTACAAGTTCCAAAACTTGGAAGTTTATCGTTTTCAACGATAGTATCAATGATTTTGTTGAGAACGTAATATCTGTGATAAAATGGGGTAGTGGCATCATGTAAAAAAGTAAGTGAAGTTTGGTATGCATATTGCATGCGCAGTGTCATTTCATGTTGGCCTAGTGCAGACTGGTAAGAGTGGCTGTATTATATCTGTGAGATATATAATGCAACATATAGATTATAGGCTAGAGAAGAGCAATTCATGTAAAGTAAATATGCAATGATAATGAACAAAGAAGAAGGACACCGGAAAGGACAGATTTTGGGGAGAAAAGGTACCAACTAATTAAGTACCCTAATTACCGCTGAGGGTCGTGGTATAATAGTAAGAATGCTTTTGTTATGTCTTTTTTACTCTTCCTCTTAAAGTTTGATACTCCGC
>NW_010385666.1:0-909 GCF_000414095.1 Morus notabilis
TCTCAGTTAAGAACAAATTAGGGTTTATTGATGGATCCATAACGAAACCAAATGATTCCAATTTGTTGGCTTTCTGGATTAGGAACAATAATATAGTAATTTTGTGGATCTTAAACTCAGTTTCTAAAGAGATTTATGCTAGTGTGATTTTTTCTGAATCTGCGCATGAGATTTGGTTGGATCTACGAGATAGGTTCCAGCAGAGCAACGGTCCGCGAATTTTCCAACTACGGCGCGAGCTGGTGAACCTGATGCAAGATCAGAATTCAATTAGTGTATATTTTACACGATTGAAGACATTATGGGATGAATTGAGCAATTTTCGTCCTGCTTGCTCTTGCGGGAGGTGTACCTGTGGAGGAGTGCGAAATCTAAATGAACATTACCAAATGGAGTACATAATGTCCTTTCTCATGGGACTGAATGACTCTTATTCTCAGATTCGAGGCCAGCTGCTGCTCATGGACCCTATGCCTCCTATCAACAAGGTGTTTGCTTTTGCTGCTCAAGAGGAACGTCAGAGGTCTATTGGCAATGCTACTGGTTCTGACACTAACAATACTATGGCGTTTGCTGCCAAATCTGATGAACATAAACCAGAGAAGTTCAATGCACAGGGCAATGGAGGTTCAAGATTTTATAAGAAAGAGAGGCCGTTGTGTACACACTGTAATTTTCGTGGTCATACGGTTGATAGATGTTACAAGCTTCACTGTTATCCCCCTGGGTACAAACCTAAGCAACGGTATGGTGAACAGCAGCATAATACTGTACATCAAGTCTCAGGAAGTGAAGCTAAGGTGAACACATCGAACTCTAGCGATTTGCTTCAGCAATTGAGTCCTGCTCAGTGTCATCAGTTGCTGGCCTTGCTCTCCAATCAGCTGGCACAGACCACCAACGTCTCTA
>NW_010385667.1:0-912 GCF_000414095.1 Morus notabilis
AGAAAAAATACTGTAACGAATCATAAATTATAATTCAAATCAAAAAACGAATTCTTTTACCAAACATTCTCTAAGAAAACTAAACGCTTTACTAAACGGGACAGAATACACAGAATATTCGTATTTATCTCACACGTTCTTAAAGTCGATTTAACTGAACATTGAGTAAATTCATGCAGATTTGTTTGTTGAAACTTGTATACTTTTCTTAACAAAAGGGGAAAAGAAAGCATTTATGAGCACTTTTGGTTTATTTCTCTGGGCATGGAATAGACAAATTCTTGAAGTTCTTTTTTTTAATTAATTTAATTTATTTTTTTAAAGATATACTGCATAATATTGTGATAGAGAGGAGAAAAGTAGGAGACGTGGGAAAATATCCATCAGTTCAGAACCTTTCATACCGTTGGCTATTGATGATAGCTCTAATTAAGATTGTAATTAATCCAACGACCACCCTGTACTTTTCTCTTACTTGAATGGTCGGTCAATGGAGTAAGAATTAGGGACCTAACAAAATAATACAAATTAACCATCCTTCAATTATCTGTAAGATATAAATAGTCAAGTCACCTATATATATATATATTTATGCTTTTCTTTAGAGAAATAGACAATAATAATAAATCTTAATCCTGACTTAATTAAAATCAGCTTCTTTAAAAAAATATCTGCTTTTAATTTTTCTGACTTGGTCAAGTTGGCTTTTTCTGTATCTGTCCTACAGTCTCCTGTCCGCAATTAATGTTGTAAACAACAAAACCAAACACGAACAAGACAACATATGACGTGAATGGAATATGTTACGTAATATTATTAGTAATAATGATATAAAACTCAACTAAATTTTTAATTTAAATTAAGATGTAATTTTATATAAAAATTTTTAATTATAAAAAAAATTAAAAATAA
>NW_010385668.1:0-912 GCF_000414095.1 Morus notabilis
ATAAAAAGTTATTCTTAAAGAATTTTTGAAGAATTTACAGTCAAAATCATAAGTAGCGCAAAGATAACTTTAACTTTTAAATTGTGCGGCAATCACCTTGAAGTACAATTAATGAAACATTCATAATACCGATAATACTCCTGAAATCAATACTTGTATAATTACAGTTTACCAAACACTAACTGCTTTTTGTAATAGCTGCTTTTAATTCAGCATAGCTAACAACAATTTTTTTAAAATTTACAGCACTACTAAACTGGCCCTTAGAAGTGGACAAATATGCAAAAAAAGAAAAAAAAACTTTTTTAAAAGGGGTCCCAAAATTTTGGTCATTTCTGCAAATATCCCAGAGGAAAGTGCTAAATTCCAATCTAAGTAATCCAAATTCCTCAGCTGATGCAACAAGGGTGTGTATTTAAAGGGAAAAAGCAGCTCAGATATTGCTCACACAGAAACTCATATTTATGGTCAGTTCTTATCATTTTAGCAAACACCACCCTAATTCCTTATGCAAATATCTTATCCTTCTTCTTGCCTTTCCATACAAAGATCAGCTGAAGTTTCAAGTTCTGCATTGTTCATTTTTAAAAAAGAAGTGCAGCGTTCTAAAGTTGGTGTTTACTTTTAGAACTTAAAAAGACTAATGTGTGTTACAACTTACATGGCTTCTAAAGAAAAGTAGTTAAGAGTTCGTTTAGTACGAGGATTCAAATCATGGTGATTCTGTGATTCTGAAATTAGAACCATAATTTACGATTTTAGGTTTAAATTATGATTCTGAAACCATGATTTAAAATCAGGGGTTTGGATCACTTTGAATCAAGAGGGGGAGTGATTTTAGAATCATGAGTGATTTTAGTTTAAAACATCACATCAGATTCTGAATCATGATTTAGAATCATCCAAACCAAA
>NW_010385669.1:0-912 GCF_000414095.1 Morus notabilis
TCATGAATCGAAAACCGAGTATAGAACCCTACCATTCAGCCACAACAATACAACTACAACTACTCAAAGATTGTTTGGCTTTTCGGCTCCTAAGAATGCATGGCTATAAAGTATCTCCACGTAAGGGTTTAATTTTACAAATTGCTATATATATGTGTACACACACACACACATATATATATACACTAAAATCCTAGCCATGCATCATCTCTCTTTCTTTCTCCTGAAATTTGTTACTCATATATATGTTTTCGCTTATAAATTTTACTATACTAATTTGCATATCTTTCGTGTCACAGGGACTGTCTGTTGGTTTTTATATAACGAAGAAGTTAGAGATCTTATAGAGAAAAACTTTGAATACTTCTCCGGTGTATTACTTAACGTTTATAGAGCTACGGATCTTATGTTTCCTACAGAATTTGAGCTTCCGGAAGCAAGAACATTTGCAAGAAAACTAATTGAGAAATCCAATTCCTTAGGGGAGGGAGATCATCGAAATCCTTTCTGTAAATTGGTAATTAACTTACTGTTTCTTGGTAATTACATTATCAGTGCAAGCCACCTATAAGGTAAATGATAAAAGAGAACAGCCTAGAGACTTAACTTTATACAAAAAAGTTACATTTACATATAATATTGGTAAATGATCTTCTTTTGACATTTATGTTTGATATTTGTCAATGTTAATAATTCTAACATGTAACTCTTATATTGTGATTATTATTTTAGAAAATTGAACTCTCTATAAGGTCTAATTTTTGTGATATAAGGACTACTTATTAAGTGGGTGGTTTAATGTCTAAGTTTATGTTTAGACTTTATACATAACTAGCGTGTTTGAATATAACAAAAACATTTAGAATACTTTACAAATAGATCAAAAAACAATATCATTAAAATAAATAATTA
>NW_010385670.1:0-912 GCF_000414095.1 Morus notabilis
TCTTAAAGCTAATTCTGTAATAATAGAGTTAGAATTATTTCTTAATCATGAAACATGAAAAATCATCAAGTATTTCCTGAAATTAATTACCTGTTCCCTTGGAAGCTGAGGATTAATGGCAGGTCTAGCACAAAGCGCTTCAAGCAAAACGACACCGAAAGAGTAAACATCGGATTTGTCTGTCAACTGTTGTCTCCTAAAGTACTCAGGATCCAAGTACCCAAAACTCCCCTTCACAGCAGTACTAACATGTCCTTGCCCCATCGGAGTATCCTTGGAGAGCCCGAAATCAGCTACCTTGGCGGTGAAGTTATCGTCTAGAAGAATGTTTGTCGTCTTAACGTCCCGGTGGATGATTCCCTGCGCCGTCCCGGTGTGGAGATAGTGCAGCCCCCGGGCCGCTCCGATGCAGATTTCTAGCCGTTGCTTCCAAGAAAGAGGAGACAAATTCTTGCCGTAGAGGTGGTCACGGAAGGGGCCGTTGGACATGAACTCGTAGACGAGGATCATCTCCGAGTTCTCATCACAGTACCCAATGAGGGAGACGAGGTGGCGGTGGCGGAGCTTTGAGAGCATTTGGATTTCGGTCTGGAACTCGGTGATGCCTTGCTCCGACTGCGGGTTGCCCCGCTTCACGGCCACCTTGGTCCCGTCATCGATCTCCGCAATGTAGACGTTCCCGAACCCTCCGACGCCGATGATCGCATTGGCGTCAAAGTTCTTGGTCGCTTCTTGCAGCTCAGCAAAGGAGAAGTATCTGTGGGGGAAAAATGTTTCGAGTTTTGCAACGTGTGACTATTAGAACCTCAAAATAGTACTAGAAAGAAAAATAAAATTGACTTATATATAACAATTAGTATTTATGAATACTAGAAATGATAATTTACAAGTCCTAATAATATTAAATTTTGA
>NW_010385671.1:0-913 GCF_000414095.1 Morus notabilis
TTCAGTTGGTGGTTAGTTTTGCACGTTTACTAAAATGCTTGCTATTGTGTGAGTGTTAATTTGTCTTTCAGATATCTATCATATATAGGCTAAGTTTTTTGTTGATCTTTGTCAATGTACACTACTTGATTCTTTGAAAATTATGCTGTTATCAGGTCCTCTCCTCCTGAAAAGACATGGTTGGAGGATATGCTGGGTGTAAAGAACCTCCGGGGATTAAAGGGAAATAGGAAAAGAAGTCGCGACAAGAAAGTTGCGGATGCTTCGGAGTTATTGGCCAAAGCTACCAAGGACTGCAATAAGGTTTGAACTGCCTCTACAAATGTTGTAAATGTTAATTGTTACTTGTCAGAATAATAAAAGCGGAAAGCATCCCCTGCATAAGGTAATGGAGACGGCAGAGAGTACACCATCAGCCCCCAAACAATCGCAGCAGAACCTCACAGAAGCTTTAGTTGGTGTTGCTACCAGGTTCAGCGCACCTCAAGACCAAACGCATGAAAATTCTGTCCAAGTGCAATGCACAAAGTCTGCCCCACAAAAGGATCTTTCTTCAACTCAGCCGCATGTCCAAGTCAAATCCGAAACATCAAATGATGACTTGGTGGACTTCCGGGGCTTGGCAATGCTTCCAAGGTGCCATGCCGCATTGCTTGAGGAGGCCTGTCTTGATCATCCAGATTTGGCCATTTGCTCGGGCAGCAGGACCTCCAGATGGCGCCATTTTGCTTATGAAACGTTGGGGGAGCTGCTGTTTTTCCTGCATTCAACGAGAAGGAGAGAAATGACTGAGGAGATGTGCAAGCGTCTCAAAGGGCTGTGGAAGGAGGCTCAACTTTTGGGGTTTGATTTATCTTGGTTGTCTACTACTGTGACGTTTGGACTTAGCGCAAGTTCCCATTTGGAGTGGCAG
>NW_010385672.1:0-913 GCF_000414095.1 Morus notabilis
TTATTATTATTATTATTATTATTGTAATGCACGCTTTCGTTATTGAAGATGATATTGAAAGCCCAACTTTCATCATTGAAGCATAAATTACTTGTAACCTATAAAAACCATGATCATCGAGTCTTCTGGACTTTCCCCAACGACAAAATAATTACAATCCCCGACGACTAGAGTATAGTAGAAGACGTATGCAACCAAAAAAAAAAAAAAAAAAACTACTACTTAATATGCTGAGTAGAGCAGTAGACGTATGCAACCAAAAAAAAGAAAAAATTTCCAATTTCCACATTCAATCATAGTGAAGTTCACATGCCGGCGGCTCTTTCACGAATATTTTTCTTCAAAAATTTTTTTACGAATCATGATTATGTTAGAACTAATGTATAACCATCAAAAATTGAATTGAAAAAAATAAGAATTTTTAAGAAAAAATTTAACCACGTACCTTTTTGTGGGGAAACTTTTAATGATAAGGTATGTAATGAGTATTTTTTTTTTAAATATTATTGTCCTTAAAAGTAATTATATTAATGAATATTTTAGCCACATTAAAAGGGGTGTGTAATGTGTAAAAGAAGGAGTGTCAATACGCACTCTAAGATCAATTTACAAATATTTACTTAAATAAGCTTTAAAAAGAGTCATCCTCCCCAAGTTTTGTAGAAAAGGAGGATTTTTAGTTATCAGCATCTAAAATAAAACTTCAGAATTTGAAGAGTATTGATGTTCAAATAATTTAAAGTTGAATTTCAAATTAGAACTTGCATTTTTTTCTACAGGTTGCTTTTTGAGAGCATTTGTGGCTACACATTTAGAAGCAGCTCAACATTGAAATCTTCTTTTGTACAAGTCTCAAATTAATATCAATGTTTCACTTGAAATTTAGAAATAAACAAAGGTAGGAAGAATATAA